>NC_067483.1:93663783-93953783 GCF_947179515.1 Apodemus sylvaticus
GAGAGCTGGGAGAGATGTTTTCTTGACTTTCCTTCAGCCTTAGATACAAGAAGACACTATGAACCAGCATTTAGACCTTTGTTAGATAACAGATCTTCTACAATAAACCATCTAGTTCGTAGTATTTTGTTATAGCAAAACAGCTTGACAAGGTCTGACCTTAGTAGGCATCTAGGCAAACTGGTAGTCATAGAAGTATATGTTCTGACTGGTCCATCTCTCTGGAGAGATGATAGTGTCATAGAAACCACTTGTGGGTACCAGCAGCTCGAGTCTGTGCTAGGACAGCGGGGACCAACCAAGGGGCAGCTCTGCAGAGTGACTGGGTGGAGCTCTTTAACTCCCAGTCTGTGGAGAGAATCAGACAAGAGGTTGGATTTTGCTTGTTATTGTTGTCATTATTACTATTGGACAACTGCAGAGAGTGTAGGAGGTGGGGTTGAAAAGTGGTTGGTGAAGTGCCTATGAATTGTTAACTGGGAGCTTTCCAGGGACAGAAATAACCCAGATTCTGTTTTCTATGCCCAGACTGATCATCAGCAGAGAGATGGTTAATGAGGAGAGCAAACCCAAGAGTTCCTGCTTAGAGGCTGCGCGGCTCTTGGAAGACTCGGCAGCAAGGGCGGCTGGGGCAATCAAGCCTATTTAAAATACTCTGAGAACCCAGAGAGAGATAGCACATCCCACATCTCGCTCTCAAAACCAAGGTCCAGTTTCATTCCAGGCAAACATCAGTGAGTTAAATAGGAGTGGTGTGTTGGCAGACTTTCAGGGAGTGATGGGAAGGAAAAACCGAATTTGCTAAATCTCAGTATCAACTGTTTAATTCATTTAATTATGGGCACCAACCTTGTACCAGAACATTAACTGTTCTGTCTTCTTAGAAGAGACTTCAAAGCATGTCAACTGTTTTACTAAGAATATAATCTCATGTCTAGGAAAAAATGATATAAAGCTCTTAGCGTTTTAAAACATAATAACTGATAGATTTTAAAATGTTAATGGCTGGGCTTAATGAACTGATACTTAATTATCTTAACAATTTGTCTTAACTGTGGTGTTATCTGTATTTTGATGCTTATTAAATATTATAATATTTAATATGGTGGTATAAGTAGCAAGAGATTTAGAAACAGAGGCAAGAAGATCATGACTTTAAGGCCAGCCTGAACGGATCTGGGCTGAGGATGTAGCTCAGTTGGGAGAGGCTTGCCTGGCATGTACAGAGCCCTTATTCTTCCCCTAGAACCTCATGAGTGGGCACAGTGGCACTGGCAGTGTCTATAGTCACAGTGCTTGGGAGGTGGAGGCAAGAGTATTACAAGTTCTGCATCATGGGCTAGTGAGTCAGAGGACAGCTGGACTCAAACAGACCCCGTGTTTTCTTTTTTAATGGATGATGAAATTTTATTGAAAATAAGTGTTTTCAAACAATCTATTTTGACCCTGTTTTCCCTTCCCCTGACTCCTCTTTATCCTCCTCCAACTCCTCCCAGACCCTCCCCACCTCTCCACTCACCCAGCTCCATGCCTTCTGTGTCTCTGGAAAACAAAGAAACAGACAAACTATAACAAAGAGAGAGCACAAGAGATACAGAGGAACCCAGTCTTAAATGGTTGTGAGAAAACAGGCCATTTCACAGTGTATTAAAAGTTGCTCACAGGATTTAAAATCAGGGATTTTGAAAAGACATGAGAGTTTATAGGAGCATAGAATCTGCATTCCTTAAGAAGACAGAATATTTCTAAGACCAGAACTCTTCAATTAATGTGTAATAATAAACAAATTTTAAACCTAATTTTCAGTACCTCCAACTGATGAACCTGGTTCAATATTTTATCTTGTTTGCTCAGTTTGAAATGATCAGGTGCTTACTTTATCCCTGGTGACAAAATTTACCTCCAAAGCAAAATCAGTTGTTTAGTCTTTCTTAACGTTAATGAGATGGTCTTTTGCGCTTGAGTGGGACGCTTTTTACTACACTTTACAGAGGTTAATGTGACAAATGAATGCTCGCTTCATCTCCAAGAAACTACAAAAAGAAATTAATTCACAGTCTGGGAGATGGCTCAACCACTTCAGTGCTTACTAAGCCCGAGGGTTTGAGTAAAAGCTAGGCTTAGAGGCAAGCCCTCATAATGCCAGTTCTAGAGGGGGTTAGATGGGTCTCTGCTGACCATTGGCCAGCCACTCCAGCCAAATTGGTGAGATTCAGGTACAGTGAGAGAACCTGGTTCAGAAAAATCAGGCAGAGAGTGATTGAAGAAGATATCCAGTGCTGATTTCTGTTCTCTACACATGTCTGTACATCCTTGCATACTCATAGAGAGAGAAAATCTCTTGGGCATTCTGTGGAAGCATCACCTGTCAATAAAAAGCTGGTGGCCTATTAGCTGAGGCAGGAAATGGAAGGTGGGGCATCTGGCGGAGAGAGATAGGAACTCTGGGAAAGAGTCAGGCTGCAAGACTCACCCTGAACTCTGAAGAAACTGGGCACATGAAACTGGGGAGAGGTAACCAACCATGGGTCAGACAGACTAGAATAAATGCATTGTAAGTTACAAGCTAGTTAGGGAAGGAGCCAAGGCTTAGAGCCTAGGCATTTTTTCATACATAATGAAGTCTCAGGCTATTATTATGGAACAAAGTGGTTGGGTAGCAAAGCTTGTGGCTGTACTCATGTCACACATGCTCTCTCTCTCTCTCTCTCTCTCTCTCTCTCTCTCTCTCTCTGTCTCTCTCCCCCTCTCTGCTTTGAGTATCATAGATAACTCTTCATTACCTTTCTCTCCATAGTTGCATGCCATCTCACACCAGCATAGATTTACATTTCTATAAGAAATGTCTTGTTCCAAGTTCCCACCTCAGCAAATTGTAAATCCACTTCCAGGTAAGACTTTCCTAGCTTCCCTTAGGGTCTCCCCCAACCTGTGCCAGTCAGGTGCAGCCTCCTGTTCTCACAGAGTGTGCTTTTCAAAAATACTTTGAACTGAGATTTCACCAGTTTGCATGCATGTGTCTGCTCATGCAATGGCTATGTAACATAAAGGGTGAGAGAGCAAAGCCCCCAGAGGTCCCCACTCAAGCCAAAGTGCTAAACTCTGTGACCTGGAAACCCTCACAAGCCTCCAGGCCTCTGTGTCTGCACTCCTCAGTTAGGGAACTTATTTCCAGGGAAGAAATGCGTTAGGTTATGCCACAGACTTCAGTTTCTGCTGTCTCTGCTCACCAAGTGCATCTACAAGCTTTAACATCTATTTTAGTGGTATGATGGATATTTTATCTTGTAACTTGTTGCTCTACTGTTGCCTTAAATTATAAATTTAGATTTCTTGTGATATATTTAATGAAGCTCAAAGAGGAAAATTGGTTGTAATAAGATTAGTATTAGAGAAAATAGAGATTTAACTGTAAGACCACAAGTTAGACACACACATAAGACCACAAGTTAGACACACACACACACATACACACAAAAGCATACAGGTGCATGACTCACTCCCATGCAAGTATATTGAGTGTATCTACACTAAACAAAGCAACTAGAAGACTGCCCGCTCTCTCAACCGTGTTCTCTGCTTGCATCCTTCTGGTTTTGAAAATCCTCCCTACTTATGAAGAATAACGTTTACTGCTATTGTGAATTTTTCCTAATCAAACCTGGCATAAGAGACCTAAAAAAGCTTACATCTTAACTAATCTTGTTTTTATTTCCCCTAAAACGTGTGGAATGAGTTTGCCCTATTGTTTTAACGGGTTCTTTTATTTATCCTTTTAAACACCTTTTGTTACACCAGAGTGGTTTAGATACAGTGCCACAGCCTGCCATAAATCCAGTAATGATGTTATCAAGGTCTAAAATGTGTGTTTATCAGTTTCCGGTCCCTTCAATGCAGCTGTTACAGACCAGCTTTCAAGCATTTCTTGTGTTCTCAGAAGCAGATGCCCAGTGCTGGCTTCTTCTTCTTCTTCTTTTTTTTTTTTTTTTTTTTTATTGTTTTCTTTGTATCCATTTCTCCATCGAGGGACATCTGGGTTCTTTCCAGCTTCTGGATATTATAAGTAAGGCTGCTATGAATATAGTGGAGCATGTGTCCTTATTGCATGCCGGGGAATCCTCTGGGTATATGCCCAGGAGTGGTATAACAGGGTCCTCCGGAAGTGTCATGCCCACTTTTCTGAGGAACCACCAGACTGATTTCCAGAGTGGTTGTACCAGCTTGCAATCCTATCAGCAGTGGAGGAGTATTCCTCTTTCTCCACATCCTTGCCAACACCTGTTGTCTCCTGAGTTTTTAATCTTAGCCATTCTGACTGGTGTGAGGTGAAATCTCAGGGTTGCTTTGATTTGCATTTCCCTAATGACTAATGATGTTGAACATTTCTTAAGGTGCATCTCAGCCCTTTGAAATTCTTCAGGTGAAAATTCTTTGTTTAGCTCTGTACCCCATTTTTAATAGGGTAATTTGGCTTTCTGGAGTTTACCTTCTTGAGTTCTTTGTATATATTGGATATTAGCCATCTGTTGGATGTAGGGTTGGTGAAGATCTTTTCCCAATTTATTGGTTGCCATTTTGTCCTTTTGACAGTGTCCTTTGCCTTACAGAAACTTTGTAATTTTATGAGGTCCCATTTGTCAATTCTTGATCTTAGAGCAGGATAACCATCACTGGGTTGTGAGCTAAGATCCCTGACATCTCTCACAATACTGATATTAAATGTCCCCATTCTAGTTAGAACTTAGTGGGCAGAATAGCCTCTGCCTGTGTCCCTCTTCCCAAAGGTATGCAAGTCTCCCTTATGGTTTGGCATTTAGTCCTTTCATTTACTGCTAAAGTGAAAAGTCCTTACTCTGATTCAGTTCATTTTTCACAGATGACACCCCCTGTCCTCTGTGATGGGTGTCTTTATATTTTTGGAGACATCCTGAACATAAATTTTTATAGCTCATTTTTCAGCTGTAGCATAGATACTCCTTTTTTGGTTGGTTTTAATTTGAAACAGTTTTAATTTCTGGGTATTTGCAGTTGAAATAATGTTTCATCTTCTTACAGAAGCTCCCAGAAGCCATCAGGAAGCTGAGTCAGGGTCCCCTGTGCTTCCCCAAGGTCAGTCCGATGACCTATTCACATTTAGGTATGTAGAGATTGTTGTTTTGTTTTGAAAACATCTTTTATTTATCATTGACAGTTCCACACGGGAATCCAAAGTTCCTTGCTCCTATCCACTCTCAACACTTCTTTCACGCTTCCTCCAGACACTCACAACATGTCCCCCATCCCTGTAAACCTAGTAAGTCTAATGAATGCTGCTGGCTGGAAAGTTGAGTGTGCGAGCTCGCCTCAGCTATGAGTATCTGCACAAGATGAAGCTAGTAAGAACACCACTATTTCATGGCATCCCTCCCAACCTCTGTGCCCACAAGCTTTCCTCTCCCTTGGTGTTTCCTGAGCTTGGTGGGTGGAGATGGTGATAAAGACTTTGAGTTTAGGGCTAACCATCCAGCAGCATATTTCAGCACTATTGACTAGTTATTAGCATTAAATGCTGTCCATCGCAAAAGAAGTCTTCCTGGCCAAGGTTGAGGGGAAGATAAGGCTAGAGGTATACACAAATATCTAGACAGAAGTTTGACATGATGTCCAGTTTCCCACCTAGGAAACTCCTGAAAGTTTTACAGATCCAGACATTGATTCCTTCTTATGAAGCAGGCCTCAGATCCAACAGTAAAGTGGTTGGCTCCTCCTTGCTCTACACAACCTTCATGCCACTTTTGAACTAGTAAATACATCTGGCTGGAAAGGTCAATATTGTATCTTGCAGGTCAATATTGTATCAGGTAGGGATGGCTGAAGGGGTACCATCAATGATTTTTCTCTCTCAGTGGCCTGCATAGAACTTGTGGCACTGTGGAAAGTTAGTCAGCAAGTAGGAAGTTTTCAAGCCAATCCTAGCTTGATTTCTTCGTGTCTCATAACCCACGTATGTTGTCTCTATCGATAAAGTCTTACCCTCTTTTTATAGTGGGCAGCCAAGAACAGCAATGGCTCCTGTTGGGTTTCTGTGTCCTGCAACTCTCCCCTATTGCCTATCAGTAACTCACAGTGAAGTAACTTGCCTCTGGCAATGTGATTTTCATTTAATAACCCGTGTCTTATGTCTACTGATACAGGGTACCCATGTTTAAACTCCTTTAGAAAAGAACTCATATTTTTTTTAAATTAACATGCAGAGTAGTAGGTTTCCATCAGTGTTTTTTATATGGCCTTAGTTTGGTAATTCCACTCCAACTCTCTCCTCTTCCCCACATACCCTCACCCCAATTCTCATTTAGCCTTTAACCCTCAATAGTCTTACCACACATGTTCTACTACCTCCTTACCCCCTTCAAGTCTCTTACAGTCATCCCTGACCCCTGACCCCTGACTCCCAGCCCCTCACACTGCCTTGTAGGAATTTTCTTGCTTCATGACCTCTAAGGTCATTCCAACCATGTATATGTATGTATATATGTATGTGTGTGTATATATATACACACACACACATACTATATATATATATATATATATATATATATATACATATATATATATATATATATATATATGGTGAGATAAAGTATATTTCTCCTTTTAATTGTGAATCTTTGGGGAAGCTGTAGAATATTTAGGAAGTTGCGTCTCACTAGAGGGACTCTATCACTGGGGCCAGGACTGGAGTGTGTATAGTCTCACTTACTCCCAGTTAGCTCATGTTGCTTCCTGTAGGCCATTAAGATGTGATCTCTCAGCTTTCTGCTTTGGTTGCCTGCCTGCTGCCATGCTTCCCTAGACATCGAGGAGTCTCCTCTTAACACTTGAAACCCAAACAAAGAAATATTTCCCCATGCTTTGCTTTCAGTCCTATGCTGCAACATCAGGGTGCACAGGAGGACACACTGCAACACATCTCTCACAACACATCCCTTCCTGATATCTTCTGTGTTATTAGATGACCTTTGGCTCATGTAGTCTGTCGCTTTCCCCTCGATATATCTAGGTACCGATGGACTTGTTGATTCTCTCACCCACAGGGGCAGGATCTTAATTTCTATCTTTAATCTTGTCTGTCTGCTCATCACCATTTATCTTCTGGAGCTTCATTTTCTTACTTTCCTTTCTAGCACAAAGCAATCAGACTCATAAGAAGTCAGCAAAACCTTTCCCTTGGGCTAAGCAAGACTTTCCCCAGATTCAGAAAGATAAGGTTGTCCTATGTCCAAGTATAAGTATTTATGAGCAGCTGACTAGTGTGTACAAAAACTAGCAACTGCAGCTTTCTCCTCCCTCATGACTAGCCTCCTATCAAGACTAGCTACCTACCACCACCTTTGCTTTATAGAAGCAATGCAGTGAGATTCTTGGCTATAGTCTTTGGTGGTGTATCTCCATCAGAGTGTGCACAGCCCACCTGACCCTAGCTTTTCTGTGTCTATAGGTCTGTCATCTTTCCTGTCCATCCTTTCTTCATTGCCTCACATTTCTAGACTCATGCTGTGTAGGATGCCGTACTGCCTGCTGCTACCCTCCAGTGTTTGTTACCTGGCTAGATCCCTTCTTTCTACATACTAATATTCCCTATGAATGACCTCATAGTTGGTTAATGATACACATCATCGATGCTCATATAGTCATTCAACAAAGACTTACTGAGCATGAAATAAAGGCTGCACCATGATCTGTGAGAAGCATGTATGTCTAGACTCCCACTTTCTATCTGAATTGAACTTAAAGTCTAACAGAAATTTAAATTAAGTTAACAAGAGGTATCTTTAACAAGAGGAGCACTGTATTCAGCTATGGGCTAAGAAAGAATTCCAGGAGGAGATGGTCCTTGCCAGAAACATGAAAGAGGAAATAAAATGATCAAGAAAAAAACTATGCAATAGAAACTGTTCTGGTAGAGTTTATAGCATACCTAAGGGTCTAAGAAAACTGCAGCATGTGCGGAACCCAGAGGGGTCAGTGTGAAGGTGAGGGCAGCATGTGGGAGAAGGGATGACCGGAGCATTTCTCCAACTGGTTCTTATGGCTCACATCTTTTTAATACCTGAAATGTTCTTTGTTTTTCACATGTTCTCACCTTAGGTTTTATTCCTTGATCACATCATGATTTAGACAGCAAACATCTTACTGTGGACACCACAGAACACAAACCTGGAACTAGCTTTCAGAGAAGGAGCCATTGTTCTCCTTCACCAGAACAATTCCATAAACATCAGATGCATTTATTTGCTCTGTCAAAATGCCTTGGAGTGATGTGCAAGACTGCAGTTATAGTCTCTGGAGGCTGGGCTGGGTGTTTCTGGCCAGAATGTGTAAGGGCAAGGCATTCAAGTAGAGGCAAATACTAAGTCAAAATTAACAGTCATATGAAGGCTCAACCTTAAAGGGTAAGATAGGAGTATCTAGGAATAAAAGACTTGGATATGAGGCCCATGAGTCTTAAACTAGAGCAGGGGATTGGATAAAAGAATGGGGGTGGATTCTGGTTCCACTCCATGCTATGCTGAAGCTTACCCCAGGGACATGTTTAATAGGGTACAGATGGTCTTAGCTGGGAGTGAGGAAAGACCCATTAAGGGTTAAGCTAGTTATTGAAGAGGTCTCAGTGTTTTGGAGGTAAGAATGAAATCTCCCAATGCAGTCTGAGAAGCTCCACGTGTAAGGCATGGCCGAGTAGCAGAAAGCTTTAAAGCTTTACTGAAGATTTCATAGAAATGGTGTTTGAAAGAATGCTGAGAAATGGATGGGGGCATAAATATACACTTTATGAACATCACATCACATGGATGAAATAGATGGATAAATAACTTCTTAGTAGATCAAAGAAGAAATAGCAGCTTGGGATATTACTCATTTTCCAGAGTCCTGAGAAATGTGAGCAAAGCTCTGGGACCCTTGAACTATGAACTACCACATGAACTAACTGCTTGCACACACTTATAATTCCAGCACCCAGGAGGCAGAGGGAAGAGAGTCACAAGGCCAAGGTCATTTTTGGATACACAGTGAGTTTGAGATCAGCTTGAACTATAATATACTCTGTCTCACACCCAACAAAGTGGATATAATAGAAAGTTATAGTGTATATATGTAAGTTATATGATACATACAAAAAGTATGTTGGTACCTTATTAACCTGAGGCTATCCTGGCACCCATAGAGACTAGAGACATTGTTCAGCATATTTAGGGCATACATGGAGTATGTGATACTATCTAGGTTAACACTAGCAAGCTAATGATTCTGATTCACTGCACAGAGCCCAGAAATGGTTACCTTGGGTTAGCTGGTTGTGTTAACAAGATCTCTGAGATGTCAAAGATGGCTCAGATTTCTGTCTAACAGTGAAGATTCGGCTTCATGGCACTCTTTAGAACTGGATAGGATAATACAGTTATATCCCAGTACACCAACCTTCAGACCAATGCTAGGATCTTAGTAGTAAAAAGAAAAGAAAAATAAGAAACAGAAACCCTGGCATAATGATAGAGTTTTAACAAATAAAAGTCACAGAGGTCACCAAGAGGGCTGAATTTTTGGTGGTTATTGTGGAGAATATCCAGTGTATGAAACAAAACCTCAGTAGTTCACAGTCAAAGGTCCCTTGAATCAGCTTAGGTCCAGATCCAGGTTAACAGGTATCAATGGATCCCAGCTAACAGCTTGCTATGCCTCTCCATGACCAGATTCTGCTAGGCTAGTCAGCACCTCAATTCTGATAGACTGGGTATAGTGCTGCCACCCACACTAGTAATTTACAGTAGACAATGCAAGAATATCCAGGATTGCCCAACAACCACCAGATGTGACAAAGTCAAGCCATGCTAAGTTTTTGTGCCAAAAGACAAAGGTAAGGGAAAGAGGGAAGGGATACGACCTAGGTGATGATCATCCACTCAGGGCTATGAATACTGTTCTCTGCCTTAGTCAGTAAGCTTGTCATTCTGGGCTGGGACCTGACTGCACAGTCGTAGACAAACTGCTTCCCTTATGCTGCTCCAACTCCCCAGTCTCTCAGTGTGTCATGATGAGCCATTGTCCTATATCCAGGATATCAGAAGGTACTAGTCGTAGGATACCAAGACTTCCTTCAGGTCCTGCTCTTCTTCTCAATCTTAAAGGGAGTTGACAGAATCCATTTCAAACTCTGGTAAGGTTGACTGACTCCTGAAATTATTTCTTTAGGGTCTGCCTGTGCTGAAAACACCTTGACCAAGAAGAACTTAGAGAAGAAATAGCTTGTTATGGTTTATCATTTCAGAAGAGTCTATAATGGCAGGGGAGGCCAGACAGCAGATATGTGGAGTGGGAAACAAGAGATCACATCCTTATCCACACGCAGGAAAAAGAAAGGGAACTATGAAGGGGTGAGATATTAAACTCTCAAACCCTCACCCCAGTGAGATACTTCCTGCAGCAAGGCTCCACCTCCTGAAGTCTCTATAACTTGACAAAGCCACCATTTGAGAACACCATGGCCAAATATTTGAGCCTGTAGGAGACATTTTTTATTCACACCATGGCTTTTGTAAGTTAGTGACACACAGTGAATGAATTTATATATAGAGAGAAGCTAATGGATCTTATTCCTGGTCTCCTGCCTGAGATAGAGCTGTTTCAGTACATTTCTGAAGCCTCTTTGTTTTGGCATAGGCATCTCCTTCCCTAGGTGGACCAGTTGGGAGTGAGAATCTGGGCATCATTCCAAGAGCAAAGCCTACTTCTGTACTCATCCTCAATGAACTGTCAATCATGTGCATCTCTTAAAGCAGCAGCTCCCTTCTCCAGCAGATTCGGAGAACTCTGTTATCACTGGGGAGAGGAGTATGCCTGATAACACTTTTTACTAGACTTATCACAGTAGCAGCCAGTAGGAGCTGGAGAGAACAGAAATTGTGTAATATCAAGAGCTGGGTATGACAGGAAAAACATTTTAGAAAGGAAAGTGGGCTCCAACTAGTTTGGATTGGGATCATATTCATTCACTCTTGTGGAATCTACAGGATAATTCAGTTACCTGAATGTATCTTTCTTTCATTAATTTTAAATAAAATACCATCCCAGTGTGACTTAGAAGATAGATACTGAAAACATTTTATAATAAAAGATATATTCTAACTTTGGTATCTTTTAAAATTCACAGCCAATAGTTTAGATATTCAGAACAAGCAAAAATTCAGTTTTTACTGAATCGTTTTATTCTTACAAGCAGATTGATCCTGAGAATATTTTATTATAGATATATTGGCATTGCTACATTTTAAACTCACAACCAGAACTTCAAATATTCAGAAGAGGCAAACATTCAATTTTAACTATATTATCTTATCACAACCAGCTGTGGAAAGCCTTTTTTGACTGGAATGACAATAATAAAATTATCTCAGGGGCTCAATGACAATTTATAATTCTCTTCCATTTAATTTAACATTAAGTTCTTATTGTATGTGAAATATATTGTCTGAGGCCTCTGATCCACCATAAAACAAAATGAAATAAATAGAACCTGCCACAGATGATGATTCTTTACTGAGAAGAGTCTACAGTCCTAGAGAGGAGCGGCACCTGCTGAGTGTGGGGCTAAAGGTCCTGCTAGGGCCTATTACCTATTATTAGGACCTATTGTGGTTTGAATAGGAAATGCCCCCCCAGGGTCATGGTTGGAACACTTGCTCTCCAGTGGGTGGTGCTGTTTTGTGGAGGCTGTAGAATCTTTAGAAAACAGGGCCTTGCTGGAAGAAGTAGGCCTCTGAAGTGCAGATCTTCTGTGTGACATTCCTCCTTGCCATTGAGTTGATCTTTCTCCCTGCTTCTTGACTACAGAGACAGTCAAGGTTCTGTGAGAACCTTACTGTCACTATCACAGAGCCTTTGTGCCTTTGCCATCATGAATGACTGTGTCCCCTCCAATGACTATCCAAAACAACCCTCTTCTCTTCTCTCCCAAGTAGCATTGTCAAAGAGTCATACGGCGACAGCATAGCTAATGGAGCAGCCAATGTACTTTTCACCTTTGGCCACACTCCCTATTGCAAATGCTGTCTTGACTTCTACCTCCAGAGTTGCTATTATATAGCTCTGAGAAGTGTGGTTTCCATATTGTGGTCTTAAAGATACTTTCTGCTCAATCCAATGTACACCCAGGCTAAAGTCAAGGTTCATAGTTCCTAGGCATGATACCTAAGAGAAATCAGAAGATAGATAAAGTAGGTATCATATCTTTCTAATCATCCATCCATGTATCCACCCATCCAGCCATCCATGTATCTACCCATCTATCCATCCATCCATCCATCCATCCACCCATCCATCCACACACCCATCCACGCACCCATCCATCCATCCATCCATCCATCCATCCATCCATCCATCCATCCACGTACCCATCCACCCCATCCATCCATCCATCCATCCATCCATCCATCCATCCATCCACACACCCATTCATCCATCCATCCATCCATCCATCTATCCATCCATCCATACAACCATCCATCCATCCACGCACCCATCCATCCATATATCCATCCATCCATCCATCCATCCATCCATCCATCCATCCATCCATCTGCCCAACAAATAACATATTTGCTTTACTGTTTAGTGGAGTAATAGGATCTAAGTCAAATAAAGGATAAAACGATAATGGAGATTTCTCTCTTTTGTCTTTTCAGCACACAAGCAAATGCCACTGCTTTGATCTCATTTGATTTTCTCAACAGCAAGATGTGGGATGACTGAAAACCAGAAGGGCCATTTAATTTTCAGGAAGCTGATAGTGAGGTTGTGAGGTTGCTCTGAGTGTGAGGGAGCTCTGCTACCAGGGCTTCACTCTGCAGATTCGGCTCTTTTTCAGTAGCTCTTCTTATTCTTGGGAAAAGTCAAGAAATGCAAAATTCCTTGGACTTGAGTCAAGAGAGAGAGAGAGAGAGAGAGAGAGAGAGAGAGAGAGAGAGAGAGAGAGAGAGAGAAGATCTGGAAAAAAAGAATGATGTAAGGCTGTATACTTGGGTGGAGGTCAAAGGAAACTCTGGGGAGTCAGTGGCCAACGAGCAAGCAGAAGGGTTTGCTGGGCCATGCTACCATGACTCCGCAATAACAGTAAGCACTTGGGAAAGGCAGCAGGTCATGCTGAAAACAACACATTCTGAGAAATGATGACAGATCCATTGATTTGCAACTTGGATGGCGATTGCGAAAATGAACAAAGAAGGCTGCTGCAAGGAATGATGTGCAGAGAGAAGCTTCTTAAGATGCACACTCAGGCCTGGCGTATCGAAGGCCATGCTCTGCTTTAAGAGTAAACAAAAGGATCTGAGACCCAGCTGTCAGTTGCGTGCACTTTGCACAAATCATTTAAACGTTGTGTTTATGAGTCAAGGGATACTTCTGCTCAATAGGGTGTAGATTAGCTTTGTTTTGTAAAGCTTGTTTGTGTCATAAAATAATCAGGCTCCTTAAAAAAATCGAGGCTGCAGAGTCATGCTCCATCATTCATCCAGGCAGAACCCAAATTAAAATCAGAAACATGTGTGTGGGGGAGGAGCCATGGCCGCACATTTAGCTGTTCTCCCTCATGGATTCCTATGGAGAGGAATGCAATGAGAAAACTGACACAAACATACACTCCAGGAAAATGTAGTACCTTGTGGTAGAATATAATTATTTTCTCTGAGTCTTTTCTGTAACTATTATAACGAGGTGATAATGGAAGCTAGGACTTCTTATCTGAGAGAGTTAGTTATCATGGAGTGAACCTATGAAAGCGCTTCTCTACCTCTTCCTGCACAAGTCCCTGTCCTCAAGTCCATACGGAAGGTGAGCTATTACAACGTGGATGGTATCTGGAAGAAGCTTGGTTTAATTTTCTTTTCCTGAATTTAGTACTTAATTTAATAACTTTGATGTCTGTCTGTCTGTGGGCCTCCTTCTATATGTGTATCCTAAGTGCTGTGGTGCCCTCAGAGGGCAAAAGAGGGGATCGGGATCCCTGCTGCTAGGGTTACAGGCATTTGTGAGTCATCACCTGGGTGGACACTGAGACCAAACTCTGGTCCTCTACTGCTGAACCATCTCTACAGCCCAAAATACACTTTCTTAATGACTTTTTGTCTGGAGAAGTTTTCCAGTTCTACTTGGTAAGTGTCTATTTTCTTTGTGGAAGATAGTTGAAGATTGTTACATATCTGGGGTACTAATTCTTGTTCATATATTTTATTTGCAAATAGTTTCTCCTAGTGTATGGCTTGTCTTTTTACACACTAATGCCTCTTGAGAAATATAAAATCTATTTTTTGGTAAGTGTGTATATTATTTTTATTTTATAGGTAAAGATTTTGATGCCAGAGTTCAAAGATGCCCCGTGGATTCGTCCTCATGGGAGAAGAGCTGTTGAGGATTAGTGAGTTCCGGTTGCATGGTTCCGGACTGGTGAGTACTAGGTTGATTCATGGTGCAACACTGAGCTAGAACAGCATGAAAAGCACAACAGTCTATATCATACAGATTCCCAGGAGAACTGAAGATTTCATGTGTACAACAGTATCACCTATGGCTGTCCATTAGGAATTCCTAGGGCATTTCAGCCAAACACCAGTGCTTGGAATCTATCCTGAGATAAATTAAACATGTCTTAGGATGGATCACAGAGAGTAGAATTTTAAATTTCTTTCAATGGTTCACATACAGGACAAGAATTGAGCTTCCATAAGTGGGAGCAAGGAAATAAGGGGAACATTTTGTCTTTATGTCAGGAATTTTCAGCCCAGTTTCCTTGTGTCTGCCTTTGAGGCAGCCATGAGATGCATCTAGAGACAGCTGCTCTAAGCCCTTGGCTTCACTGTGGTGGGGAATGGACAAAGGAACGAACACCCTGTTCTTTCAGTATGCTGTGCAAGAAAGCGGTGGCTCCCCAGAAAAGGGCTCTCCTGGTTGGGTCAGAGCTGAGAAGGCTGGAGAAAGTGTAACTGCCACAATTCTTCCAGATTTTAAGAAGATAGGAAACTCACAGGACACAATTATAAGGAAAAGGCATCCAATAGCTGACTGCCTAAAGAAGCAGAAGATCTTTGAGTTGGCTAGTAACAAATTTTAAAAAACCAGCTCAAGAAAGCTCCATGACAGACAGCCATAATCAGACCATTAACAGGGGAAACCGACAATACAAAGACCTGAGGACTGTCCAAGAAGAACTGAAGAAACTCAGAAGCTAAACAGCATAATCTCTGTAAGGCGTTCAACAGAAAGCTCTGAACACTCACTTCGTTAGCTAGCTTTTGCACCGTTGTGACAGAATCCCAGAGTGAACCGATATAAGCCATGGGATGAATGTGATGGGATTCATGCAGGTGGGAGCGTGTGGAAGCTAGACAACTCTGTGTGGTGAGGGGACCAGGAAGCAGAGATAAATGCTTGAGACTCAGTTACCCCCCATCAGTGTGTGTATGTGTGTATGTGTGTGTGTGTGTGGGTGTGTGTGTGTGTGCGCGCGCGCATGTCTGTTTTGCTGTATATGTACTTGTATGTGGAGGTCAGCTAGCCTGTGCGTGTATTTATGGAGGCCCCATGGCTGACCTTGGGTGTTCTCCTCTCTTGCCTTCCATCTTATTTTTTTCAGGTTGCTCATTGAATCACCAGACCCTTTCATTTGTACACATTGTACACATTGTACTCCATTTCATTTGGCTAGCATGGCTGGCCATTGGGCCATCAAGCTCGATCTGACACCACTGCCTGGCACTAGAGTTACAGGTGTACATGCTATCCCTCCTGGCTGATATGTATGTGCTGGAGATCTTCATGTTTGTGTAGTGGACAGTTCACCTACTGGGCCATCTCTCTATCCCCCATAAATTTTAGTAGATTTTAAATTGGCTATGTTCCATTCTTGAATCTATCTCGTTATGTCTGTCTTCCAGTCTTATTTAATACTCTTAGCTGATATGAAAATAATTATCATGTTTTAAAATTATACATCCTCACTGTTAATAGGATGTAAAAATACAAATTATACATCCATACTATAGTGCATTTTTGATATACTTGTCTTGCTTATTGCTTTCTTTCTGAATTCCATATTTTCTAATCATTATCTTTAAATTCGTTGATACTTGAAAACAGATAATGTTATTTAAAGATATTTGGATTTTTCTAATCCTTTTGTGTATATTTGCATTTTTGGGTCACCTGATGATAATATTCTTTAGGCAAATCTTGACCAAAAGGCAAACAATACACAGCATGTTTGCCTCTGTTCAAAAGAGAATCCCTCTACACTGTTCCCTGCTGCATGATGCCCTGATTCCACACACACCTCATGAGACTAAGAAAACCCTTGACTCCTGTCCCACAGCCAACACTCTTATGAATAAAGTCATGTCCTGCACATTACTTTATCCACACATAATATTAAATTGCTCTGCTTGTTTGATGTGCAGGGCTCATTAATTTTTAAAAAAATATCAATGGACTCATGAATTTATGTTCAAGTGGAACTTTGATATGGGGGATTATGTTTTTAGTACTGTTTTATTCAGTTTGATTCACTTATTTTTCAGACCTGACTCATTTGTAAGAATGAACCATAGGTATGTTCTCTGCCATGTTTGTGTGGTTTGGGGAGAAAAGAAGTGCTGGTCTCAAATGGTGGGTTAGGAGATAGCTTATATTTTCCTACGTTGAAAGGAGCTACAGTATACTAGGACACTCCAGGAAAACAAGTTCACTGATCTCAGTATGTATTAACTTTGAGGAACATTTTAACATCCAACTTCATCTCTTCCATATACATGGGGTTTTACCAGTTTAATCAATTTGCACCTTGAATCAGTTTCACAAGATTTTTTAATTAATTCTTTTACAAGTAAAAAATCTCAAGTTTATTGAATGTTACTGATTTTTATCAAATTGTTAGTGTGTGTGTGTGTGTGTGAATGTTTGCTTATATGTGTGTGTGTGTGTGTGTGTGTGTGTGTGTGTGTGAATGTTCACTTCTTTGGGGGCATGTGTACCCATGTGCTATGTACAGAGGCCTCAGATTGATATCTATAACATTTTGGTTGTTTGTCCTTCTATCTTATCCTGTTAGCCAGTGTTTCCCAGTCAAATGCAGTGCTGTATGATAGAGCTGGTCTTCCTGGACCACATGCTCCTGCTTTCTGAAGCTGAAATTACAGGCAGGCTGCCACAACAACCCAGAATCTGCAAACTGGAGATCCCAACTCTATAGGTTTATGTATGTGAGTCCAGTGCCTGTGCAGGCCAAAAGAGGATGACAGATCCCCTCAAACTGGGGTTACAGGAGCTTGTGAGCTCCCTGATAACACAGGAGCCAGAAACTAAATGCTTGTCCTTTGCAATCTCTCCTAACCCTTCTGCCTTTCTCTGGCCTCTCTCATTGTATTCTGACTCACAGGTATTATCAAATGGGCAATAGATTTCTGCTGGACTACAGAACTCCGGGAATCCATGTTTACACTTGAGTAGCATGCAGGTTTATGTTCCCAGGTTACCCCAGAAGTTTTTCTTGCCTGGAGAGTAAGAGATTTCCACCAACCTATGTGTATGAGCGGACCCAATTAACAGTCATAGCCCTAGGGGAACTTTGCTCGGACCTTGGCCTCCCAGGCTTTTGCCTGGACTCAGGGACTGGGCGGCCAGGCTAACCTTGTGTGCGACAGCCCGGTTGGCGGATCGGCTGCCCAACGGAGTGAGCGGAACACAGGGGAGGTCACAGCAGCATACACCGTCGGCACTCCCTGGGGGTGCACACGGGCTCCATCTGGTCCAAAGACACAATCTGGGGCAAGGCCTCAGGCGGAAGCCCTCAGCTCCACTCTCTCCACTTCCGGATCCAGATCAGCCTGGGCGGCAGCACCACATCTCCAAGTCCTGCAAGTGGCTAGCTGGGCTTCCGGGCGGCCAGCTGGGAGAAGTCAGTGTGCTCCAGTGAATCCAGCAGGCCCCAGCGGGAGCCTTCGGGTGCCTGCTTTGGGATCTGAACAGCCTGGGCAGCAGCACCCTGTCTACAAGCAGTGCAGGAGGTAAGCTGTGCACCAGAGGCCAACTGGGAAGGGGCAGCTTGCACTGGTGAGTCCAGCACTGACAAGACAAACTAACACCAGTGAGAACTAGATGGCAAAAGGCAAACGCAGGAACGTCACTAACAGAAATCAAGGCAATATGGCAACATCTGAACCCAATTCTCCTCTACCAACATGTCCTGGATACCCCATCACACCAGTAAAACAAGATTTGGATTTAAAATCACTGGTCATGATGCTGGTACAGGAACACATGAAGGACATGCTTAAAGAAATTCAGGAGAAAATGGATCAAAAGTTAGAAGCCCTTGCAAGGGAAACACAAAAATCATTGAAAGAAATCCAGGAGAATACAAAAGCCAACAAGGAGGAAATGCAAAAAACACTTAAAGAAATACAGGAGAACTTTGGTCAACAGGCTGAGGTCATGAAAGACAAAACACAAAAATCTCTTAAAGAAATACAGGAGAACTTTGGTCAACAGGCTGAGGTCATGAAAGAGGAAACACAAAAATCTCTTAAAGAATTACAGGAAAACACAAACATGCAAGTGAAGGAGCTAAGCAAAACCATCCAGGATCTAAAATCAGAAGTAGAAACAACTAAGAAAACTCAAAGGGAGACAACTTTGGAGATAGAAAGCCTTGGGAAGAAATCAGGGGACAGAGATGCAAATATCAACAACTTTGTGGACATTCTTTATCATTCCCATTTATTAGATAAGCAAATTGTTAGGGCCTTAAACATCCCAGCCATTTCCCTAATGTACCCCAGCTTGGAGGGAGTGGAGTCAGAATTCCAGGCATCCTCATGTGCATCCCAAGCCACCAGCATCCACCCTTTCCCATACTCCATTGAGGTTGTGAGACACGGTCTTTCTACATAGCCATGGATGGCCTAGAACTCACTATGTAGACCAGGCTGGCCTTGAACTCCTAGAGGTCCACTTGCCTTTGCCTGCCAGAGGCTGGGATTAACGCCATGCACTGCCACTCCCTGCATCCCACGGATAAATTTAAAGCTTTCTTCCTCATTCTGCTATTCTGCGAGCTGACAGGTTAAATGTAGACTGCCAAGTGGAGCTAAAGAGTAACTTAGGTACTGAGAGGTCAGCGTCCAGATGCTACAAATGTTCATGACTTCTTGAATTTGGGTTTAGAAACAGTATATAGCTGGTATATACTACGAGATGGATTTAGAAACACATGGCCTCTTACTCACCCAGCCTCCTCCAGCTCCACAGCTTTACCACATGTGTTTTGGCAGCATGATCTACTGTCACACAGAGAGGCCGGTGACTTGACGCCTTTCATCATCTCTCTGGCCCAACAGAGGGGTTCTTTGAGGTCACGGACGGCTTTCCGTACTGAAGGCTTATTGAAAGTCTGTGTGCTCATGCTCATTAAGTAACTTCTAGAAACCTTGGCAGAGTAAGTGGATAAAAGGCTGGACTTACAGTCAGCAGGGCTTCGAATACACATACACAGGTCTCATAATATATGTGACAGTGGACTTACTTAAATCACCCAATTAACTTTTGTAGCCCTGTATAAATATAACAAAGTAGCTATAGAAATGAAAGATGTTTTAAGGTTAAATTGGACTCCACTGAACTTGCAGAATCAGAGGTAAGTCAATGCCTCAGCTTACATGATTTTTACAGAGAGCGGTTTTAAAGGCAAAAATCCTGAAAAGATTGAATCTATTTCTGCCCCCATTTTTCTTAATTATAATCATGAGAAACCCACTGCTTTTTAGAATCTATTCATTTGCCTTGGAAAAATGGGATTCTCTGTTGACCCAGGGAGTTTATTCTACCCATAATGCAATGGGCATTCTTGGAGCTCTTAACTCATTTGGTCTCAAACCACCCCTCCCCCACACAAAGTGTTTCTTGTTCCATCTTTCTTTCTTTCTTTCTTTCTTTCTTTCTTTCTTTCTTTCTTTCTTTCTTTCTTTCTTTCTTTCTTTCTTTCTTTCTTTCTTTCTTTCTTTTTCTTTGCCACTAGCGGAAGATGCTGTTGTCTTGTGTGGTACATTCATGTGAAAGTGAGAAAGACCTGGGTGGCACTGTGGGAGACTGAGGGTAGGCAAGTACCAAGTGGATCTTACTCCTCTCCCCTTGCTGACTGTGACTATGACTGAGCATCAGTGGTCCAACCTCTGTGAGAAGAAACAGCCCAGCTTTCACAAATGACAGTCAGGTATGTAAATTAAATCAAACTCTTCTCTGTCGACGGGGATTTGTTTCTTGAGATGCAGAGAATGAGAACACAGAATTAAGAGAGAGGGAGAGAGAGTGTGTGTTAATTTTAGCTGTCACACAGGGATTGAATTATTTTGGCAGGGGCACTGGTGTTTGGTATTTTCCAAGTGGCTGGAAGACGACAACAAAGAGACTCACCATGAATATGTGTTGTAGAAACACAAGACATGTTGTAGGAATGACCGAGGATGGTCCACTGGGACTGAAAGGAATAATATATTATCCCAGTGAATCCTGCTGCTATTAATTCAGAGATAAATTGTAGGACGTTGCTTACCTATCTTAAAACATAGAAAGGTCCAATAGAGGGACAAAGAGTAAGTGTGTGAAAGAGAGATTGGAAGTGATCTTCCTTCTAATTTTTAGAAATTGGGCTCTATCCAGTAGATGTATATAAAATATATTCAATACTCTTAACCTCAGAGAAAACTATATTGAGAGTCTATCTCACACCAGTCAGGATGGCTAGTGACAAGTGACAACAAATGCTGGGAAATATAAAAACCAAACACAACGTGAGAAGCAGAACACAGCACCGGCTTTGGGGACTACTGGTATATAAGCCTTGGCAACTGCCACGCCAGGTGGGATAATTAAGCATTTGGCTCTGACAGCTGTAAAGCACCTCACAGGAAGGACCTGGACAAGCCCTTCCTTTTCCTTAATCTGCGTTTTCCCTGCTTGCTGTCCACCAACCATTTAGTGTATCACAAACACTAGTTAATAGTAAAATTATTTTTAAAACACTACAATTTGGATATTTTCCTGACTGCATTGTACTTTTTCCCAAGTCTATTTTATTAGATATGTTGAAACAACTTAATTCTACAAATAAGAAAAATACATATAGTTCGTTTGAACCACAGCCAATTCTTGGTTTTCTGCTGATTTGCTACTTCTTATATGTTACACTACAGGATAGATCATCAGATTTAGGGTCAGGTAGCCTCCATCCTGAATCTTATTAGCTCTGGGAGAACGTGAAGGAATGTAACAATTTGTGACTCTTTATTTAATCTAGAAGACAGGAAATGTACCTCACAGGATTGTAATAAGAATTAAATTAGACAAAGTACATGGAAATCCCTTGTGAAATGGGCTGCCATCCTCTCCTTCTTGGGATTATCCAGATGTTTAGTGGGCTCCACTGACTTGCCTGCTCATGTGTATTCTATAAACATCTTGCATTTAGTGACACCAGTTCCCAAAGCCAAAAGGATATGGAAGTCCCATGACAGAAAATTAAACAGCCCAAGCTGGATTCTCCCACCCCAGCTTCATGCTGTGATTCTCAAAATGATTTTTAGGGGAAATGCCAGAAACAGAGCCATAAACTGCCCAGGAGACATGCTATAAACACGGAACGGCACCAGGCATATGTCAGGGCAGGTGATCAAAATGCAGAGAAGATGAGAGCGGAAACCTCTGCAATTCCAGATGGTCTCCATCTAAGGAGAGCTGGATACGGGTGATAAGTGACTCGGGGAAGCCATGGTGGACATGTGTGAGTCTTCTCTGAGGACTGACGCTGCGCAGGTGCTGGGTCTGGCCGGGACACCACACCTGTCTTTGTAATAAGGCGTGCAGTGCTGTTCTGCCCTTTATCAGAATTTTTGACGGGTTCTGCAGCCATTGCCTCTGTGGCTTCCAGAGAAGATGTTAAACCCATTTTGGAGAAGGAAATCTTAGAAACTGGTGATCAGGTAAATGTTTGGGAGTGGCAGAATGGGCTAGGAAAGAACAAAGAAGCTCTCATTTTGCTTTATAAATAATACAGTGCATAACTTGTTCCAAGTTTTACTAAAGCACTCTATGTTTACACTTGGACCCCAAAGTTAATATTTATAAAGCTCCTACTATACATGAGGCAATATGCAAAGCTCTCTCTCTCTCTTTCTCATATATATAATATATATTATATATATGAATACGTAGTGAATATATATGAATATATAATGAATATATATGTATATATGAATTCATAGATAAAAATGAATATAATAGAGTCTCTGTATATGAAAAATTTGCATTTAAGGGATAGGAAGATATTTATACATAAAGTGGATAAAGTATTAGAACTGTGTGATAAACACATTGGTTGAGCACAAAAGAAGAGGTGTCATGGTATAACTGTTGGAGGTATCACAGGCTGAATGTCCTGGAATAGTTAAGTGGGTTTCTATAGAATAAGGAAAGAAATAACAGTCCAGATAGGGTAGCTTGAGTAACTGTATGCACATGAAGGTTTATGTCAATTTATAAACTCTCAAGTAGCTTGGGATTAACAAGGGGTCTGGACTGGTTGGGTAATGAAGCATATGTATATGACTGAAAGGATGGTTATAAAAAGAATCAGAGATAAAATCGATTACATAAAAGCAGGTGGCGGGGTGGGGGGGAGGGTCATTGTGGGATACCCTTGAAATGATGATGAGGGATTTGTTTTCAGGTAATTTGGAGGAGGTGGAGACCCTGGCAAGAATGTGAACTTAATCCCAGTGAAAGTGTGGACAGTAGATGAAGACTGGAAAGCTGGAGGATTTGAGAGGACATTGAAGACCATCAGCTGCAGCAGAACTTTGAAGCAGGTAGTAAACTGCAAATTGTCTCTTGGGCTGGAGCATGGCTCAGTGGTAGAGCATGATTCTAATGGGTGACTGAGTGGACAGTGGTATCCTTAACTAGAAGATGACCCAAACATAGGCAGTCAGTTTAAGATGAGAATGAAGAACTTAAGGGAACTTTTTTTGTTCCTTTGGCATGTGATATCTCCATGAAGATACTATCAGGAAGTTGAAAAGGCCCAAGACTTTGCCAATTCCAATATTCCAAGTAGATTCTGAGCTCAGAGTGCACATGAAGGACCACACGCGCCATGCTGCAGATGCACAGGCTGTAAATCAAGCTAAAAACTGTTTAATACTATACAGGCTAATCCCCTCATGTCAAGTATGCTTTTCCAACAGTCTTGAAGGCAAGTGAGTCCGTGCTAAAATGTGTGGATGGCTTTGGTAAAGTCCCTCTCCTTTCTCTTTTCTTGCCAAGCCTCATACAAGGAAAAACCAACCTGTGTGATCAGGCATGTCATAATCTCAAGGTCCATCTGTATCCCTCTTCTCACTAACAGTCACCCTTAGGACATGGGCATGCACCACCCACAGCAAGAGTATATTCTCAAATTCCAGAAGTAACCCAAACCTGAAAGTAGACTCAACCAGAAAGATTTGAATAACTGATCCAGAAGTCCCGAGTGTGATATAGATGGGCTAACACTGGCTCCAGGCAGTTATGTTCTAGGGTGTGGACAGGCAACTTGTCCTGTGAATGTAATGTGGAACGAAGCATAAGTAAATCCTTGGAAATCCACAAAATCATTCTTTTCTTCTGATCTAGAAGTACTATTGAGAAAACACTCCTAGAAGACTTTGAAAGTCACGTGTACCTATGAATAAATGAAATAAAGAACCCATCTTACTTAGGGTTTCTATTGCTGTGAAGAGACACCATGACTACTGCAACTCTTATAGAGGACAACATTTAATTGAGGCTCAGTTTCAGAGGTTGAGTCCATTATCATCATGGCAGGAAACATGTCAGCAGGCAGGCAAACACGGTGTTGGAGAGGTATCTGAGAGTTCGACATCCAGATCAGCAGACAACAGGAAGAGAATGACTCTGGGACTGGCTAGAACATTTAAAACCCCAAAGTCTACCTTTAGTGACAGAGTTTCCACAATAAGGTCACACATCTTAATAGTGCTACTCTCTATGAGCCTTTGGGGGTCATTTTTATTTAAACCACCAGAGAACATATCAAAAAATCAGAGGGAGAAGGCAATAGTGGATGCTCTACAGAACAAGGTGATACAGAACCAAAGGATGGACCTGGGGGACAAACAAAACAAACAAACAAAACAATGACAAAAACAAAAACCCAGAAAACAAAACAAACAAAAAACAAAACAAAGTCAGAAAATGCAGCACACTGTTCCCTCTATTTGATAAAGCAGAGGGCAGCCAGAGGAAGTGTTTCCAAAGCATCAGAACCAAGGAAAGTTTAAGATTCTGAGAGAGGAGCAGAGAATCAGATTATCTCGTTGAATTATCTCGATGCATTTTTTGAACTCTTAGAATCAGAGATTCATTTCAGACAGGGAAATTAACCAGCCATCAAATGTTAATTTGTAAACATGACAAGATATTAGAAAGCCAAGTCAGAGCCAGAAAGATTGACTTATTTTTCTATGCAAAACACAGCTGCGCCCACTGCCACTCGTGCACTTTAACGGCTTCTAAGAAGATATGGCATGTGTTGTTTTTGGCCAGTGCCTGGAGCGGGCTTTCTGAGAGCTGTATGCATCAGTGCCCGTGCCACAAGCCAGCCAACATGGTTTCAGATCCTGAGAATTCACATCGATGTCATATACAGTGGTGAGGATTCTTTTTTTTTTTTTTTTTTGAACAAGTCTTCAAGACAAAATTTATTCTTATATTAATGATAAAAAATATTCATAGTTGTCATTAGATGGATTCTGTCATCTTTTTACCAATTAATTTAAAAACAGCCTTACATAACTTACATGTTCTGTATTTTCCATCTAGTTTTCACATCTAGTTTGGTCCTTGCTTTCACCAAAGGCCCACAGTGCTACTCAGTATCTGACTCCATCTCGTCTTGCTTTATTTTCGGCAAAACCAGAACGGGGAAGTGGGAAGGGGTGGGTAGGAGGACAGGGGAAGAGAAGGGGACTTACGGGACTTTCAGGGAGTGGGGGGCTAGAAAAGGGGAAATCATTTGAAATGTAAATAAAAAATATATCGAATAAAAAAAATACAGAGTGGTGAGGATTCTTAACTCCAATGCAACCACGCCAGCAGAAGGAAAACAAAGACTGGGGAATCTGGAAATTCACTGGCTTACGCCTTATATAGTAGCAAAAAAACAAAACAAAACAAAAAGAAAAAAATGAAGACAGAGAAAGACAAATTTCCAGTTGTCTCTGACCTCTAGTGTATCTGGGGTGGGAGGTCCCAGAGCTAAGGATGTTAGCAGGCACATGTGGCTTCCCTAATTCTCTGTCAAACCGGGGAAAGCACTCTGTGCATCAGGCTGGATCTCATCATTTATCTTACACACGTTAGAGGTTTTATACTTCAACGCTCTGGAAACCACTTTTTATCAAGCATTGTCTTTCTGGGAATGGTGAGGAAGGTGAGCCTTCCCCCTCTCCCCAGACATGGTTTCTCTTCCCACCCCTTCCCATTTTAATGCTCTTTCTGAAGGCTCCAAAGGGTCTACTCTGCACAGTCAGAAAATATTTGAGCTAGATAATCTCCAAGCTCCAATGCAAACACACCCTCCTCTGAGGCAGGTGCCCCTTTGGCCCTGGAGTGGCTCTTGAGTAGGCCTTTGAAGCCAGGCCTTGTGTTTGGATTAGTGGTAGGAAGAGGGAAGATATTTAAGACAGGAAGAGAGGCATAATAAAAGACATAGTGAGAGGAATAATCCCGCTTCCTTGGCAGAGGATGTGTGGAGTAATAAAGAGCTCTTTTTGACTGAACCCTACGGACAGTAAGGCAGAGCTGTGGGAATCGAGGGCTCTTTCTTTTCCTATGAGACAAGTGTTTTTCCTGGAGACCTCACATAACTTAAAAAGCAAATAATTCAGAACAAATTTTTTCCAAAGTCAGGGAATTCATTTTTGGGACTTTTCAATTTACAGTTATTTTAGTGTATATTTTATTTGCTTTGAAGTCCCTTTGTGCATGCGTGCACGTGTGTGTGTGTGTGTGTGTGTGTGTGTGTGTCCAATTAGTTTGCTCAAGGGCTCATTCCAACATGAAACCGTGAGTATTGGAGTATCGGTGGTTGGTTGTCCTCCAGTGTGCTGTGTTGTCACACGGACTCCAAAGTGGTTACTTTGGAGTTTGAGTCTCAACGTAGCTGCAGCACCTCAAAACAAACTGGCATGTCACTGTGGGAGTGTGTGGGCAACAGATGAGCCATGAAAGTAGCAGTGTTCATTTGGGTCACAAAACCAAAAGTCCCTTCCTGGAACTCAGCTGTTGACAAGAGAGCGTCTGAGTTTTATCCATCCAGTGCTCTCCGGGGAGCAGTAGCATAAACGTGGTTCTCAGTTCACTCTCCTGTCAAAGTACGCCATTTTGGAGGAATTCAATGAATTGGATTTCTCTCATTTGTTCAAAGTAGGCATGGACATTTCTTTAACCCCACAGTTTCAAGCTGGTCTGAATTTAGACTCACTTCTACACGTTATTGAACTGGTTTGAGGATGACAAATGGGCCTTACTGATCTCTGTAGCCTTCAAGACATCTTTGCACCTCTCCAGAAATATAGCGAAATATTGCTCATTGGATTGTTTGTAGGATTATAAAGGAATTTCATAATTTGGGTGCTCAGGAGCTGTTAGCACACTAAACATAAGTGAGATGCTCATTATTAAGTCTTGGTAATTTCTTCACTGGGGGTGGTCTTTGCTAGCCTTACCACTGTTATGTCTGCATCATAAAAACTTAAGGATTAAATGTGAAGTGACTTAGGAGATGGGTGAGCCTTGGACCAGGGACATGACCTAATAATACTCAAAAAAAACTAACATTTTTGGGCTCAGTGCAGCTGCTCTGACATACAGAGGAGAATGTATGGGGTCACAGGTAAGGACAGCCAAGAAGAAAGGTAAACCACAGTGTAGAAATGAGGATGCTAAAGCCTGGTGAGTCTCACAGCTCCATCATGCTGTGCCAAGAGTCTAGGTGAAGAGTGGAAAACTCGAATCAATCATCGGGATGTTTCAAAGCATCCAGATGTGCAGTGTCATCAGCATCATCACTAGCAGGTTTGTGGGGGTCAGGCAGATATCAGTCTTTCCACACTCCCCTTCCCCTCAAACGTTTATATCCAGTTGAGGCCATCTTGAAATCAGGCTTCTATGACTGTAAGTCATGAATGAACTCTGTGTGCTGAGCTGAAGATGACAGAAGAAAGAATCCTCCTTTCTGCCAGAGAGGCCCTGACAGCAATCCAGGAGCCTCAGCTTCTTAGAGTCTGCAAATAGTAGCAGAGTTTCTGCTTCAGAAATAACCAAATCACTCATTTTCAAAAATGAATTTTACCTGGTTCTTTTAATCCAATGATCTGAAACAGAAACAAACACATGAAATGGGTTTTAATCAGTAATATAAAGGCCTCAAAAATATAGGAAGGCAACTGTAAATGAACAGGCTGATCTGGACGGCTCCATGTAGACCTATAATGTGCTATTTAAAAACAAGTCTATAGATCAAGCTGAAGACAGAATGGAAGGAAATACCATCAGAAATGAGACCATAGAGTCTCCTTTTAGCAACCTGCTTCCTTGTTTAACTCTTTCCCTAAGACTACAGGCTATGACTTTACATGTCCCTTCTGATATGCAATAGACTGTTTATCTTGGCAAAAATAGGCATCTTGAATGAAGAGTAAGAGAAAGGGCAAAGACCCTTAGTCTTTAGTTTGGCTGCTAGGACACCATTGATCAGAACTTATTTTCAGATCAGTGTTTAGAATCCTAAGCCAGGCTAAGTAACAGGCAGTTGATGGGAAATATGGATTAGGTTTTTAGGCTGGGCTCAGCAGCACTGGAGAGAATGTGTGAATGAAGCAGAGATAAAGCAAAAATTAAGACCACTGACATTGAGAGTTCTAAGGGCCTCAGCTGCAGAAGAACTCAAAGCCATGGGGTCAACATCAGAAAGAGGTCTGTTTAGAGAACTCACTGATGTTCTGGGCTTAAATAATTAGGTAACTCTCCTAGCTTTATTCTTTTCTTCCTTCTTCTATTTCAGGGGGAACACAAAACCAACATTCTGTCCTGATGGGGCTAACATTTCAGAGGGGGATTCAGGCAGCATACACACAAGAAATGAAGACACCTAATGTGCATGCATGCACATGTGTTCAAGCCCTGGTATTCTCATGTGTGATTACAGGTACAGGAATGCCATAGTGCTTGCGTGGAAGACAGGGAACAACATTCAGATCTTCCCTAACCATGTTGTTTGAGAGGGTTTCTCTGTTGATCACATCTGGGGATGCCAGGCTACCTCCTCTGCAAGCCTCCAGGGTCTCTCCTCTCTCTGCCTCCTATCTCACTGGTATTACAGCTGTGAGCTATTGTGCCCAGGTTTACATGGGTTTAATGACTGAGCATTCTCACCATTTACAATGTATCTCATTTTTATAAATTCACAAGAAGTAATCAAGGAGGTGTAGGAAAGGAAGAGTAGTGGGACATGCTCCCAGAAAAGTGACAATTATTTTAGGAAATGCTAGGTAAATACATTGGTGGATATGACCTAGATTGCTGTCTGGGGAATCATTCAGGCAGCCAACAGCCAGGGTAAACTTCCAAGTATGAAATGGGCAATTCTAGGCATAGAAAGGAAAGCCATCTTAATGATGGCACCTAACAACTGAGATATGTTATAAGCCCTAGTTTTTGATTGAACAGTGACTCTCTAGATCTGAATATCCACAAGCAAGGATGTCAAAATCCCCAAACACTAATAAGAAGGAAAAGGAAAGATGTGGTCATCTCCATCAGTGTATCTTGTCTATGAGTACTGAACGACCACCCTAGATGCATAAGTACATGTTAATCAAGAGTTCTATACAAAATATTTATGGAGATAGACATTTAAGTATATTGATTTGATAATTACATAGTGTGTATATGTATTATAACATGGTACCCTATAAACATATACAATTAAAATAGTAAGTTTAAAAATCCGTAAACTTGAAAAAAACTAAACATAATACTAAAGGTAAAAAAATCAATCTCCGTTTTGATTCAGAGGTAGAAGAAATGCTATATTTTTAAACTTCAGGGCAAACAGGTGAAGGCATGAGAATGTCAAGCTAATGTGTCAAATAAATAAATAAACTTTACTTTTAATTGAAAATATAATTTGCATATTATGAAATTGACCCGTTACACTTCAGTGGTTCTTACATATTTATAAAACTGTACAATTATCGTTCACATTTCATCTGAAAATGCTTCTTTTATCTCAGAATTGAACTCCTTCTCCATCAGTAAACTGTAGTCTATCATGTTCCCAGATCTGCTCCTGGTGACCACCTTTTTTGAGGCTGTGTGTCTGTCTTTCCAAGACAATGCCTGTGATCGTAATCATACATTATTTGATCTGCCACAAGTGGCTTCTTTTGCTTAGCATAGTGTTTTTAAAGTCATGTGGACTTTGTGTAGACATATCACTACTTAAGTTTTTGGCCTGGACTTAGATTGTCATGTGGATGTACAGTATATGGATGTTTGAGTAGTTTCATTTTCTGACTCGGATGCAGAGTACTGATGTCAAAATGTGCACAAGAGGTTTTGCCTGACACTCGTTATCATTATCATGGTTATGTTCCTAGGAGTGGGATTGCTAGGGTGTTGTATTTATTTGTTTGTTTGTTTGTTTGTTAGTTCGTTATGAGATACTGTGTAGCCCTGGATGGCATCAAACTTGTTATTTAGACCAGGCTGGCATGAGAACTCCTAAAGGCCCACTTGTCTCTGCTTCCAGAGTCCAGGAGCTAAAGTCATGTGCTGCCAAGGCTGGCCAGAATTTTGAGATTGTAAGGAAACTTTATGTTCACTTCTTAAAGAAGGATAAATTATTCCTCAATGAAGCTGTAACACTGGCATTCTGACTATCACTGTGTGCACACCAAAACTCTTATATTCTCTTTAAGCCTTGCTAGTTTTCTTTCTTGTCATCCGATTACAGTTATACTAGCAAGTGTGACCTGATGTGACAGATTGTGGGTTTTGTTTTCTATTATGTGGGGAAGGGGATCAGTGACTCCCACAAACACAGCCTGGCCTCCAACTCACTGTTTAGCCAAGGCTGACCCTGGACTCCTTAGCCTCCTATCTCCAGTTCCTGAGTTCTGAGATTATACCACCACATCTGGTTTGCATTTTGGTAATGATTAATGATATTGTACGTGATTTCATGTATTTGGTGGTCATTTGTGTTTCTTCTCTGGAGAAAAGTCTATAAAATCCTTTGCTACTTTTTGAATTGGGATAGTATTGTTTTTATTAATATATCATAACATTTCTTGATATGTTTTGATTGAACTCTTATTAGATATATGATCTGCTTTGAATGATATCAATGTTTTATGGTTGCACTGGCTAGATTCATTTTTGTTTGTTGGTAGTGCTATGGAATATACCAGGAACTCAAGTACTCCCTGGCAGTAATTATCATTTATTGTTATAACTATTGTTTTGATTGTGGGTTTTATTTTGTTTGGTATAAGATTTTGGCATGTAACACACTGGCCTTGGACCCCCAATCCTCCTTCCTCTGCCTCCTGAGTACTGAGGTACTGTGTGTGCCTCAGCAAACCTGGCAGCTACTATGTTTGAATAAGTGTTCAGGTTGGAAGATCCTTTAGGCTGGCAGAGCACAACCCTGGCAATCCCTCTGGACCAGCGGGTTCTGGATTGGTCCATTCTTAGCCTGAATTAGGTATCATTCCTATCTCGCTTGTTGTCATTGGCCTGAACTGGTCATAACTATCCCAGGCAATGGGAGCAACCAAAATTGAACATGAAGAGAGACACTCAGTTATTCCTAGGGTTCTTGAGGAAGTAAGGCAGACCATGAAAGTGTGAGGGGGAGGAGAGGCTAGGACAGTTGAGCAGGGAACAGTGATGAACAATGTTTTATTTGTAATTTTACCTAGAATCTGGCTTTGACCTGTCTTTGAGCATAAGTTGGATGTGTTACCACTGTTCACTTCTGTTCCACAGTCAAATATGTGGTGAAGTGAACCTACTGGAGTGATCCCTTCATCCACGGAAATTCAAAGCCATAGGTTATATAACTGATGAACAAAAGCCTTATGCCTATAAGGACAGAGAGGTAATGAACCTTCCATTTATATCTTCTCATTATAGATTAATAAAGGAGAATACAGATATTCAAAGAGGCAAAGCTACCATAACTACAGCCAGACCTGCTCAGCGTGGGCTTTGATCTGTTAATGACAATCTGTTTGGAGCATCAAACTAGAAAGGGGCAGGGAAGGAAGGACAGGATTAGGAATTTAAGTCTTTGAAGTGTTTGCCCTGTGAAAGCCATCTGCAAAACTGTAGCCTGGGTCCCTATCCAATCAAATCAGACATAATCTCAATTTACTTAAAGAGACTCTGAAGCTGGTAGCTAACTTTACAGATGGCGCTCTGTAGAAGATAAGTCTCCCCACAGGTAGGAATCTAAAGCCAGTGAGTATTGTTAAAATGCTATTTTAAAGTAAACACTACTATTGAGAAATTAAAAACAAAAAAACAAAACAAAGCCACTAAGCCAGTGTTGCGCTCAGGGTCAGCCCGCTCCAGTCACCCCGTGCACAGGGGTGGCGGCGCCTTGCCCTGAGAGACATCGCTTCACCAGCCCCGAACTGAAGATGAAAGATGAGGGCACACTTCATTGTACATACGAGTGGTGTCCTCCGCCTGCTAATGAGGCACAGGCTGATGGTGATTTGTTCCTGGAAGGAGAAAGCGTGCTACCATGTGCAATTAAAGTACATTGAAATCATCTAAGCACACAAGCTTATTTCTGCACCCAGCCTTAGGAAAGGGGAAACTTCCTCACCTGGAACACATAATACTACAATGGATGGTGGTGACTCTGCTGACCTGTTACCTGATACTTTGTGTGTTCTTTAAAGGGCCAACAGGCAGGGAACATTCCAGCATCTCAGGGTTTTCAGCTTGGTTTGCCTTCACTGGTGACACAGCCTGTTTGAACTGTTCTCTCTGTTTGCTATTTGTCCAGTGTGGAATTCTGCAGGGGTAGCCATGTGTAACCTAACATAAATATTTATGTCTGTATAGTATAGATATATTTACTGTATAGTGTGTGTATGTATGGTATAATTGCTGTTGTAATGTGTGATCTAAGCTTAGAATAAAAGAACCTATTTCTTCAGCCAGCTATCTGGAGACTTTGGGACTACTTGACAAATATTGCCAATAAAACCAACATAGCTTGTGAACTGAGTGTTATTTAATAAATCTAGGCACTGTGAAAAGATACAAATGTGTCTATGTTTATAAGACAGTGTGCTCACAGCACTTCACCCAGAACTCTCCTTTTCAGAGATTGTGATAAAGCTCTATTGACTTCGTAAAACAGATAAAGAAATTGGAGTGAGAAATACAAGATATTGACTCAGCACAGCCAGAGATCAAGATGTTCCCTGGAGTCTTTTTGTGTGATCATGTCCCATAGCCAAGTTCAGTTATCCAAGAGGAGCAAGTGATTAGCCAGTTCATTTTTTTTTTCAGATGAACTTTGGCATGCAGCAAAATGAATGTGGAAGACATACGGCTGGGTCCTGTGGCCAAAGTCAGAATTGGAAATTGTTCCCTTCCAGGTCGTTGGCCATCTAGCTTGAGGGCCCCTGGCCGGCTGGAGGTTTGTCCTCTCTCTGTCCTGTGTTCAGCTTAACATTCCTTTGGCTCTTTCTGAATCAGTGAATAATATCTGTCTTTACGGCTGAGAGAAATTTGTCATTTTGAGATTGGTAATATGTCAGCGGCTCCATGCCCCACCTACAGCACTCGCTAGCTGTGGGGACTGCAGGGAACAGGCGCTGTGCCTATCTCGGTGTCCACAGGAGACAACCTCCTCCCTAATCCCCCCTCATCTCTGCAAAGGCCTTCTCCGAGATGAGAGCTGGGCTGCACGGTTATTTATGGGACGCTAACTTTCACTCATTTCCAAGGCACAACAAAGCCTTCTTCTCTGGGTTAGTTCTTTATTTATGCCAGTGTTACAGTACTTCATTATTGCCACAGGGGGAACCGTCGGCTTAATTTTGCTTCGGAGACACTGCTGCTGAAGTTATTCAGCTAATGATTTATGCCCCGCGTGACTGGGCTGTCTCCTGAGAGCTTGCAGTCCTTATTACATCTTGTTTACTGTTTATAACTAGCAGTCATTATGCCACCGAAGGCCCTGCCAGCTCACTGCGTTTATTTATCCCTGTGGATCTTTAGATACGCTGGTTAATATAGAAAACATTTGAATGGTTTAGTATTTTTTAAAAATCCCATAAGCTGTGAATTAAACCACTGTGCTCTCTGCTTCACAGGAGAAAGAGTTTGTTGAGAGTGAGTGGTGAAGAGAAAGCCCCACAGACTCTCCTGTTTGCTTCTGGTTGGATCAGGGCAGGAGTCTGAGTGCTTTTCAGGAATATAGGGCTATGACTCCATCATCAGTTTTGGGTTGTGCGATCACAGGGTTCCCCCTTCGGCTGCCACAGATTTTACCATATTAAGGAACCAATTTGCTTAGAGAAATGCTGCACGTGTTTATGGGCTAGGTTTGGTGACTGGCAGAACTCACCCATTTAGCCCTGGAGCCAGCCTCCTCCGTGAATGAAGCCTTTACAACCAGCCTGCAAGATTTTTGTCTTTGTTCTGAGATTGCACAGAGCAGATGAACCACAGGGACAGGCAGAGAAAAGAACAGTTTGGGAATGTTGGTCTGTATAACATGGTAATATGTTTCTGTATTGGGAGGGGGCAGGGCAACTTCCGCTCAGATTTGAGACAGATTCCCTTTGCTACAAGCACTGGAATTCACCAATGAATCTAAATGGTCTATAAGCCCCGAGCATCTGCCTAGCTCTGCCCTTCAGTGTGGTAAAAGACACCATACTTACTTATCTATCGGTTGAGGATCTGAACTCTGGTCCTCATGTTTGCCTGGAAAGCTCTTTACCCACTGAGCTATCCTGCCTGCCTCTTGGAGCAATCTTGTACAAGTGCACACGTCTTGACACAGTTCCTACTCTGAGAGAAGGAAGGAAAACCTGTTGCTGTTCTTATGAGCGGCTGCAGACCAATCTGGATGACTCCGGCCCTGAACTTAGCTGTCTTCTTAAAGGCTGTTGGCTGCTGGACACCCACTTTCCTTTGCTTTTACTTCAGTACAGTTCTTTCTCTCTCTCTTTCCCCCAGAATAGCTTCATATCTCTGTTCCTTAATCAGCCAGTTCTGCCTGGTCACAGAGATTCTTTTCTCTGTAGACTGATGTGGTCCAGTCGAACAATGAGCCATTGCCCCAGGGACCTCAGGCATCTCACATTGAATAAAAGACAGGGTACAAGGCAAGAGTTGTTTTTGACAACAGGTTTAGATATGAGAATAAAATCCCTCAACTGCTATGATGCATGTGGAAAATTCAACCAAAATAAAAAAATCATGAATTGAGTACATCAGTTTGTAAGCAGAGAGCCAGGGCCAGTCTCTAAGGACAGGGACAAAACTGTTCCCATGTTTCAGTGTTATAATTTGAACATCTGTATATAACTTTAGTCCCAGAGAGTCCCCTGACACTGTGTCTTCTATATCAACCGCAGCCAAATACAAAAAGGGAATGTGTGTGGTGTGTGTGTGTATGTGTGTGTGTGTGTGTGCGCGCACGCGCGCACGTACACGTGTGTGTCTTTAAAACACAAACCAAGGAGTAATAACAACTGTTTGGTTCCTCCTTGACTATTTTCCCTCACACAGATATAAACCTTGAGCATAAATATTTGCAATATTATAACATGTGGGAATATGGAAGCCATCTTATTCACACAGCATTTCTCTCTGGGAATACCACTCCAGTTCATCAGGAGTTTTCATTCATGTGTGTTTTCATTTAGTCTTATAATTACTCCTTCTAAGAAAGTAAAATTAAAATAACATTTTTGTGTAAATTACTCTGAAATGCCATTAACGAATGTAATACTGGCATTTTATCATTCACTGTCTTAGAAATGAAATCTTATACTGCTTACCTCAGATAGCTGGCCAGTCTTTTCTGCTTTTAAAATTCAAAATGTAACTAAATTACAAATTATTTCAAAGTCTTTCTCTTTCTGTCTGTCTGTTTCTCTCTCTCTGTGTCTCTCTCTCTCACTCACACACACACACACACACACACACATATTGACACACAGATACACAGTCACACACAAACACAGACATACACACAGACACACAAACACACAGAGACAGACACACACACAGAGATACACAGACACACACAGACACATTCACAGATATATACCCAGACACACACACACAGAAACACACACAGACATACACACAAACACATACAGACACACACAGAGACATACACAGACACATGGACACACACAGACACATACACAGACACACACACAGACACAGACACAGACACACAGAGACACACGCACAAGGCAAAAGCAAGCAAATGAAAGAAATCACCGATGTTACTTGGGCACACTGCTCTACTCAGTCCTTCCTTTTCAATTTTTATTGTTTTGTACATTTTCTAAATTTAAATACTTGATCTTACTCTTCCCCTCTTCCAAGTCCCTCAAGATCCTGTCCCACTCAATACCCATCCAAGTTTAAGTTCAGTTCTTAAACAGAGAGCTCATGAGTGAAGTCTTCCCAGTGGGTCAGTAGTAAACAGAGCTCATGAGTGACGTCTTCCACATGGGTCAGTCACAGAAGCAGAAAGTCCCCAAGGAGCTGTGACTTCCCACAACTCTCAGAAACCTCAGCATCAAGTGAATGACTTATACCAGAGAGGAAACCTCCTTCCTCCTGAGGATGTTGGTAGCGCCACCTGAAGCTCTGTTCTTCCCCAGCAGCAGCTACACTGTGGTCTAACCTTCAAAGGTGTTTTTAGACATATACGGGGCTCAGTTCCAGGCAAGGAGTTAGTATGAGAGACAAAATTATTCACATAACTGTTCAATGAGCTTTATTACCTGTGTATGTGTTTCCTATTGTTATTTTACCAAAGCAGATTTACCTTTAGACAAACAACTCTTTCTTACATATTTGGTTCTTATCAGCATTCACATAGAAAATGCCATATCAATTCCCTAGTGTCTTGTCTTGCTACTTCTATTAAGAGTCATAAATATTTATAAAGCAGCAGAATCGTTCCCATCATTCAAAAGGTGTTAGTTTATTGAAACGTACAGTTTTGAGTGAATCATAGTGACTGTACCTTGGGCTTTTTACTATAATGTGAGGGCTGGAACTAAGCTACTTGGGGGTAGTGATATAGTATATAAATGACTTTGTGAATATGCTCTTAAAATTTGAAATTGAATAGTGTCTTAAAAATGAACCCGGTGACTATACCAGTTCTCAAAGCAGTTTGGTCTTGAACACTAATAACAGCCTTCCCATTCAGAGTTGCAGAGCAAATCCTTTGGTTTGTCCCCTTCCCCATAAAGGAGCCTGTAGAGTTAGTTGTAAGAATATTTATTATCAAAGTGAATGTCTATAATCTTTTAATGTCTTCCCACGGAAGCCTCAAGAGCACAGATCACCTGTGGCCTCATTGTTACAGACTGAGGCCTCAGATTCACCTTTCTTGATGGCTAATTTGCTAAGTTTTAAAATACAAGTTGATGATTTGACCAAAAGGGATTTGGCTGGTTTTTTATTTGGATTTTGTCATCACTACCTTCAAAACATTAAATTTTATTTTTATTTATCTGTATGTGTATATGCTGGTTTGTCTGTATATGCAGAAAAGGCAGTCAATGCCCTGTAAATGGTCACTGAGTGGGTCCTGAGCAGTGAGTTTAAATCTTCTGTAAGAGCAGCCAGTTCTCTTAACCAGTGACCTATCTTTCCAGATCTGTTCAAAATATTCTTGGAGAAATTTTGAATGACATTAAACATAACGTTTACCAGTATATTCATGTTTCCTTCATTGTAAATAACTATCTTTGTGAACCAATGATATAATAGCATAGCTTTTTACTTATTGGTTATAAAGGAAAAAAAATTATTCAGCTAAGGTGACACTGGTTGGCAAGAGAGGCTTGATAAACTGGTGTGTGTGTGTGTGTGTGTGTGTGTGTGTGATACTATGTAGTATTGCAGTCCCTACTTGAACCTTACCTAAGATGCTAAGTATCTTAGTTAGGGTTACTATTAGTTAGATTACTTAGGACTTGGATGAAATGCCATGACCCAAAGCAACAGGGGGAGAAAGTATTTCTTTCATCTTACATATTGTAAGTCCATCACTGAGGGAAGCCAAGGCAGGAACTCAGAGCAGGATCCTGGAGGCAGGAGCTGATATAGAGGCCATGAAGGAGTGCTGCTTAGTAGCTTGCTCCCTGTAGCTTGCTCTGCCTGATTTCTTATAGCACCCAGGATGTCTTATACCAACCTATACATGTCTCACCCACGATGGGCTGGGCCCTTCCCATCAATAACTAAGAAAATGCTGTACAGGGCTGCCTGCATATAACCTGATCTTATGTTGGCATTTTCTTAAAGGAGTTTCTCTCCTCTCAAGTAACTTTAGCTTGTCTTATGATGACATAAAATTAGCCAAGTCTGCAAGTGATTGTTTTCTGTTCTCCATCCTCCGACAATGATTAACAACAACCACAACAAAAAAAAAGGGCAGAAATGCATCAATTGCTTCTAATTTACCTCTAGAAAACAAGCCAGAGAGAAAACTAGCCAAGCTGAGAGTAAAATTAAAATTCTAGGGATGAGAAGGGCCGCTGTTCAAGGCTGGGAATTCCGGAAGACCAGAGACATGGATGCTTTCACTAAGATGGCAAAGTTCACCAGCTCTTATTAAGGGGTTGAATAGAATCATTGTCTTCAGTCTCTTTATGGAGGAGTCCCAAGTCATTTTGATTGGTGATAATGATAATTATGTCAGACAGTTTGCCAGTAATGAACTGCAAACCCTTAATGGCTAATGCAAGATTCATTCTAATGAAGAGGGAAGCAGCCCAGAAGATGTGCTTAATAAAACCAATTACTCTACTCAAATTTTTATTCAGGATTCTCTGCTGCATCAAGATGACAATTAATGCTAACCTGGACAGTGCCAGCATTGGGTAGCATGCTCTACGCTTCCAGAGAGTAATACAAATGCCAGCCCGTCCCTGGCAATGGTTCCTGTCAACAATGACTTGCATTTTTGGCTATTAGTAGGCCCTCCTAGGAACAGAGAGACATCAGTAGACAGGATTTTTGCAGTAGTAGTGAGAACATGCAGAATATCGCAGCTGTCTCTGTCTCCCTCTGTCAGCTCAGGAACATGGTTCCAGCCAGGAAATCAGAAATGATTTCTTGACCCATCCTTAAGCACTTAACCCACATACTCTGCAGCTCACGCTGTACCAAGTGCCTGACACAAAATTCAGTGCTAAAAATTATATCCAGTCACTCTCTGAGCTGCTATTCATAGAACTAATTAAAATAAAAGACCTCTCCCTTTGGTCTTTTGCATTTCTCCTCCTTCCCTACTTCTCTCTATCCCAGCTTCTTTTCTTCCCTGACTCTCTCTCCCTGCCCCTTCCCACCCTCCCTCCTGCTCCCTCTTCCTTCCGTCCCTCCTTCCCATCCTCCCTCTCTCTCTTCCTTCTTTCTCTTCTTCTCTTGGTCTATGGGAATTATCTCTGTTTCCTGTGTTCTTATGGAATTTTAATTTCTCTAGCCATCTACTATCAGGTGCACAGAGTCTCTGAATTTAAAAACAAACCATTTTCTGGGTGTGGTGCACATCTAGACATGTAGCACTCAGAAGTAAAGAAACAAGAAAGCTATTGAAAAACCACTGACTCTCCTATAGAAAGCAATGGCCGCTTCTGTCTTTAGAGGACACCTAGCACATAAATAAGGCTACCTATTACTTTGGTTTCTGCTTCTTCTAAGAGCATGTATTACCAGGCAATACCTCACATGGTTAAATGGAATAATAATAAACACCACTTCCCTATGGAAATTTAATTTTCTGCCTTTGCTCTGGATCCTTTGAGTCTATTCTGACTTGAGCAGGGCTTCACATGTCTTGCCGTGCCCAATCTACAATGTTTACATGTCTCCTGTAGCATCTCTCAGCCCATCATGTCTAAATGTAAACATCTGAGATTTGTCTCCCTCTTTTGGAATGTCTAAATAGCAGCTCTGCATATGAGAATCTTAGAGATGTGTCGTGGCAGCTGCAAATAACTGTGTAGCCGAGATCACATTTCATCTAAGCTCTGGCCAACAAACAGCTCTTGCTTTCTGGCTGTGCTTCTGCCTTCGTTTTGCAAACCAACTTCCTGCAGCATGAGAATGGATATTTTTCTGGGCCAAATATTCCAAAGCGGACACCAATCGAGGACTTGTAGCGCTCTGCAGCTCTCCAACATACAAGCATCAAAAAATTCCCCAGATTGCCAGGACTCATGCCAAACGTTTAGGCTTTAGACAGGCAAGTCAAGCATCTCAGTTGAAGCATGTGGTGCCAGAAGCAAACTGTGGTTAGGAGACCAGTGCTGCCAGGCTGGGGCAACACCTAGTGCCCCCTCTAGAGCTATCCTCTTGCATGTCTGTTTTATACCCATAGAATGGTCAAAGGGATTAGCTTCCTATATAGGGCTGGCATGGAAGTTAGGAAACCCATGAAGATTCCATACCAGGGAAGCCAGGCTTCAGTTTCTCCCTTTGTTCTTTCTTCAGTCAGCGCACTTTCCCTCTCTCTAGTTCACCTCTGGAAAATGGAGAGAGGGGATGCTTGTCCACTTTCTTCCTCCTTCCCAACACATCCTCCTCCTGACCACTTTGCCCATAGCTCCAGCAACGGGGAAAAAAATGTAATTCTGAATCCCACTTAGACTACCTGTTTCTGCTAGTTTGGTCTTGAATGTGGCTTTCTGGAAATATACTTAGCTGGCTAAAGCAAGGTGTTTTCTAATGTAACTCATAGTTGGGCCTTAAACTGGGCACAGGCTGTGTATAGTGAAAGTTCTGGGGACATCTCTAAGGAGAGAATGCCTGGGTGGCTTTCACTCTCAAAGGGACAGGGAATGGATCTGGTAATCATTGTCCTATTTAATACCAGGAAAAAGTCAAGGGGCTGTGCCCCGACATTGTGAGCTGGCAAGACAGTCCAGAGAAAAGATAAAAGTGTTTGGCTGTGGTGCAGATGACAGAGACAGAAGGAGCTGTATGCAAGGCAGCTGGGCTGTAGACCTGGTCGATAGGACTTCTCTGATGTCACACATAGGGTAGTTAGGAGATGAATCCAAGAGAAAAGTTTTTTTGGACTTGGGAAACTCAGTATACAGGAGAGTCATAGGCTCAGTTGGTGGGAGCACCTTAGGGGACATTGGACCTCTTGTCTTCATAAGTAGAGTATCTCAAATATTTTGTCATAGTAATGGAAAAATTGACTATCACAGAGGTTAAATGACCCAGAGAGCTATATTAGACATATAAATTTCAGGAATTTAGGTAGATATCAGAGTAAGGACTATCTCCAAAGAAGAGATGGGCAGATTTCTAAATCTGGGAATTTGTAATGCTTTTAGCTTCGGGAGACACAAGAGAAGGTTCTCAGTATTTTCACACCTACCAGAAACTAATAATACAAGAAGAAATGTGGTTTCGATCTTTTTTCCGGGGACTTCCCCAGCTTTCATCAATTCCTTTTCTTTTTGGCAAACTTGGTAATTGCATAAAAAATATGAGGGCACAGGTGCTCCCTGTTTAGGGCTGTGATCCACCTGTGCTTACAAAGAAGAACCTTGCTTGCTTAGCGTCATCTTGAGTTTGAAATTCTCATTGGCCACTAAAGTAGAGGCATCAGGCAGGATTCAGTCACAGTGACATTTGTGAGTGACAGGTTGATACCTATGCCCCGGAGGACAAACACTGCACATGAAGAGAAGGAAAGTAAGTCAGAGGTACTCAGGACATGGAGGGTCTCCAGGTCTTGGCAGGTGTCCTTTTGTCTGAAGTGACCTTCCTTTGGATACTCAAGGTCACTCATGCCCACACCATTGTTCCCAGGTAACCTGATTTACACCCTGTCCCCTTCCAGTGCTTTTTCTATCTCTCTGCTTTAACTTTCTGGATATTGCTTAGAGCTGTATGACATGTGATCTACATTAGCGCTATTTGTTAGGCATAGCTGTTTCTTTCCAATAGAAGGTGTGTCCCCAGAGAACAAGATTGTGTGTTTCCCCTACTTGTTTTAAAGTTACTGCCTGTAACTATAGGGCTTACAAACAATGCAGAATATATAGTTACCGTGTGAATAGAGACCTTGAGAAATACAGAACAATGGTTGGACTGTTGTGGCTTAGATCCCCCTCTGGCCCATAAGGTGGAATGTTTGGCCCCCAGCTAGCATACTGTTGTATAACCTTGAGGAGGCGGATCCTAGCTTGAAGAAGTGGCTCTCGGAGGTGATGGGAGCAGTGATTCTCATAACCTAAACCTAAGCTGCAGCTGCTTCCTTTGCAGGAGAGACATGAGATGTCCCAGCAAGTCAGAAACAATTTCACAATGTCACAGACCACCTGCCTCAGAGCTGCCCACTGCACCCCACCTATCTCCTCCATTATAGATTGAAGTCCCCCAAGTCGTGGGCCCAAAGGACTCCTCCCTTCCTTAACTGCCAGGTGTTTGGCAAGAGTCCTGATAAAAATAAACAATCTAGATTGCTCAGAAAAAGCAGAGGTCAATGAGAAATGGAGCAGGTGTGACCAGCGCAGAGCATCCATCCAAAGAGGCCGCATGTCTTCATGGGGCAGAAAGAGCAATATCTCCCAGGGAGGATTAAGGAAAGCAAATGTTCCAGATGAAGACAAGACCCAACACTAGCAGGACACCACAGCTCCAGTGCTAGGCTTTCTTCAGATAAGAAGACAAGATCTTTCAGGTAAGAACTTTAATCCAGCTAAAACATAATACCAAATTTTTAATTTGGACGGGGGAGGGGGGACGCCACGTCTCCAGACTTTTGTTCATAAGGATTTTTGTGGAGTTGTGGTTTTTACAACGGAAGTGGGAAATAAGGAAAGGGTACTGTTCTCATGAGATTGTCAGAGTTGGATCACACACTAAAGAAGTTTTAATGGTTCCGATATAATTCTAATACTTACCTGACCTTTGGGGGTGGCTAGCTAAATCAAATCAAGTACAATGTACTATTTATCTCCCAACAATGAAACATTGATTTGGCAATTTGGTCCATAATGATAAACCAAACATTGTGTCACCGAATGCTCGTGTCTACAATGCACAATGCAGTTGAGACAGAGATACTATAGAGGTTACCGTGGTTACATTTGTTAGAACTGAAGTTAAATGGTCACCATAGGTATTCAACATGCAGATATCTCTCTTTTAAAAGTATTATTTCATTATTTATGGTATTAATAAAATGGAAATTTATGTTTCTGTGTATAGGTGTGTATGTGTATATATATTTACATGTGCATGGGCATACTTGTGTAAGTGAGCCTGTGTGTGTATGTGTGTGTTCAGGCCAGAGGTTGGCAGGTATTTTTCTCAGTTGCTTGCCACTATATTTATTGAGTCAAGGTCTCTTGCTGAGCTCTAAGCTCACTGATTTGACCTATCTAGGCAGTCAGCTCACCGGTAGATCCCTTGTCTTTATCTCCACTGTCCTGAGATTGCAAGTGCCAGGACATTTTTATTCTCCCCACATTTGTACAGTGAGGGCTTCATTCGATGAGCCCAAGCCCAAAACTTGGACTCTTAAAAGTTTTAAACGCAGAAAATAAATCCCATCAAGACAATAGAATTTTGTTTATCATACAAAAAACAATAGATCATCATTGATTTATGGAATTAAATGACATGTGCTTTTGGTCCACACCCAAACCAAGGCCAGTGCTGCTACAGGCTGCTGTAAATTATGTGTTGCTTTGCATCTTTTTTTGATACCAGAGAACAAAATTACCCCTCCATGACTATGTAATGATAACTGACATTGACCTACATTAAGAGCTACTGGCAAATAAGGTATGTTCTAGGAAGAAAGCCCATAGACAGCAGGGTCATGCATACAGCATGAGTTAGAATGCATGAGCTGAGCTGACATTTTAGTTTGGCTAAAATCTTAGCCCCATAATAATAGCAGTAGGAGGTCTGTGGGGGTTGGAAGAGTTGTAGTTAGGATCTTAAGGGGAATGTGAAGGAAAATCTTCTGTAGTAAGCTATACTAGTGCTCAACATATTCATGGTTGTCCTCTGACCCCCTTCATAGACAGCTGGACAAGTGATGCTCTTGGGCCTCTCTATCGCATGCGAAAACCATGTGAGCTGTGTATGTGTCCATGTGGTTCTCACATTTCTCAACCACAGCCACTCACATCTGTGTCCTCATAAGAAAAGTCCTTGGACCTAGAATTACCATGGAATAGATGTTAAAACCAGATGCAGAAATATTAATGTAAGCCAATCTATAGGTTTCTAATCTAGAAAAAATAACATGTGTTTGCATAATGACTAATACTTTGTGATTCTCTGTTATGAATTGTTGTAGCAACCTTGAAAACACCCTACCCCCAAGAGCCATGAAAACCTCCAGTACATACAAGAGAAACCCATCTTGAGCTATTAGTCAGTGGAGTCCAAGAGAACATGCCACTTCCCCCACCAAATAAACTGATATAGGCTACTGCTGTCTTTGCCATTGGTTGCCTCCAGAATTTAAAGGTAAGACCCTGTTGCTGAAGTGGGATGTACGCTGGATACAGGACTTAGAAAATAAAGCTGGAACTTAACTAGAAGTCCCACCCCCAGGAGTTGCTCTCAAACTCTCAGGATGTGCTATGCCAGCTGCCAGGGGAGGAGCCATCAGCAATCCTACCCAAGCTGTGAAGCCACAACCTGCAAGGATGACTGGCTGAACTGGATAGGGATCCTGGAGGCTGAAGTGATGACAACGCACAGCTGTCTCATTGGAGTGAGGGCAGGCAGACACAGGAGGGACACCATGTCTGGTACTGGAAACCTAGTCAGCTGCCGGTGGCTGGAGAGCTCACAGACCAAAGAAAAGAGCCAACCACTGTCACTGTCCTGAGCCAGTATGAGTCCTAACTACAGTCTGACTACAGCCTTATACCCCGGGATAATAGTGGGTATTGCCCCTCACCAAGGGGGCTTCTTTCTGCAAGAGCTGGAACCCATTACAGAAAGCCACAGCTGGTCCTGATGCAGAATTCAACTGATTGTGGGCTGCCCATCTTTGATTAACAAATCCACAAAATACCACAACTCCTAAACCCAAGACTCAGGAAGCATCTCAAAAGAGGAGGTAGAAAGTGTCCAAGATCCAGAGGACCAGGAAACCTGTTATGAGATTGTGCATTCTAAACAGCACAGTCTAACAAAGACCTGAATAAATATCACAACAGTGGGCATCTCAAAACAGAGGGGGAAAATCTCAAGGGGCTACATCACTAGAGGATGGGCTACATGTAGTTAACAACAAGGGATAGATAAAGAATTAATCTCTGCCAGGAATGAAGTCTGTGCCCAGTTATCTAATAACAAGTTGCCAGCTCTAGGGTCATCCATGTAGATAACATTGTATGGACTCAGCAGCTTCTAGTTATATAATAAATGTAAATGTTGTGTGTATGTAACAACAATGGCTAAAGAAGAAGAGGCCATGCACCTGGGAGGGAGAAGGGGAGTGTGACATGAGAATGAAGGGGGAAAAGAAGAAGACAGGAAGTGCAATAATTATATATTCGTTAAATTAAAATTAAGACAACATCCCATCAGCATCTGAAGCTAGCTCCTAATTCTTGACTCAAATTATTTTCCCTCATGGAAACATTGTAGGTGATTTAAAATGTAAAAATTAAGTGTTTCTCTGTGTGGGTGTATTTGTGAATGTCTGCATAGAATGTGTACACACACACACACACACACACACACACAGAGAGAGAGAGAGAGAGAGAGAGAGAGAGAGAGAGAGAAAACAAGAATATATGACAAGTTATTGGATGATCTTTAAGTATTTATTCATAGAAAAATATGACAAGAGCAGTTTGGGTAAATGTTACTTAAAGCAATGCTAATAAAACTACCTGACATTATTAGTAACATACTAATAAATGTGATGTAAAATTACATAGAAGTAAAATTGTTTGACATAGGGTCAAGAATGTATAGCTGAGAAAAGACAAAAGAATAGACAAAATTAAGAAATACAGTAAAACACATGCACACTAAAGTAGCACTTATACTGTATTATATAACATACATTGAGTGTATATATATACATATATATATACAATATATATTACATATAATATAAAATACAATATACTGTGTTATACTGTAATATAAAAAGAGAACCCAGGAGCATCACTTGTCCAGTTGTCTATCAAGGGGATCAGAGGACAACCATGAATATGCTGAGCACCAGTATAGCCTACTACAGAAGATTTTACTTCACATTTCCCCTAAGTCCCTAACTACAACTCTTCCAACTCCCACTGCTCTCCAATTGATATTATCATGGGGCTAATGTTACATTTGCAAGATCCGCTATACTCCCTCATGTCTGTGCTCACGATTCTGCCACTTAGCATGCTCCAAGTACAGTCTCTCCTGTACCTATCACTTCTATGGTTAGTAAGTTATATTTTGACAAGTGCAGAAGTAAATTCTGCACACCACCAATCCATGTCTGCTTTGTCCTTTCTCTTGCAGCTCATGTGTTCTATCATTATAAGTAAAATGTGAATGAAGTAAATTTCATTTATCTAACACATAGTGGTGTTGAGCATCTTCTCAAATGACCAATTTTATCTGTACTTGGAGAAATGTCTCTTTACACCAATTTGTTCAGTTTAAGACTAATTTTTCTCTTTTATAGTTGAATAATATAAAATGTTTCAATATGTTCTAATATTAATTCCCATTCAGTTGCATTATTTGTAAATATTTTCTCTCATTACCTTAGTCTTTCCATCTCTTTGTATTATATCTTAAAACCACAGAGGTTTTTCATTTGAAGTTTCTTTTGTATTCTTTTATTGCTGTTTTGTGTACCATATCTCTTGAATCTTTGCCAAGCTCAGGGCTATAAAGGTTTCCCCTATTGTTTTCTTCTGTGTTTTATAGGTACCATTACTCCATGTAAAATTCTCATCTATTTTAAGTTAAGTTTTATGTGGTATAAGTTACAGGTCTACCCTTATTCCTTAAATTCATATGTATGCATTTGTTCCTATACTATTTGTAAATTATTTTCTCATTGCATGATTTTTAGCACTCTCATAAAAATAGTGGAGTGATATGATAGTTGATATTGGTTGTCAACTCTAATAGGATTTAGATTTAACAAGGAGACAGGTCTCTCTGTATGCTAGTGGTGAGCATTTTCTCTAAATTAGGTTGTCTTGGCTGAGGAGATATACGTACATTCACTCCATTGGCTGGGGCCCTGAGCTATACATGGGGAAAAGGCTAGCACGGCATGAACTTCCATCTCTCTCTTCCTCCTGACTGTATACAGTAAGACCAGGTGCCTTACATTCTTGCTTTCATGATATCCTACCATGATACCCTCTTAAACTGTAAATTGAATAAATCCTTCCCCTGCAAGTTACCTGTTGTCAGGTATTTGGACACAACAAAGCAAAATAAATAATTCATAAAATTGGTCCTAAGAAGTAGGTCACTGCAATAAACTTGACCTTGTAGTTCCCAGGGATTCAGACCTAAGGACTGATTTCCACAGGAGAAATGTGGAAGAGTTTGCCACTTCAGGGTAGTAAAAAAAGGGTAGTTTGCCCTTCAGGGTAGGGTGTGATAAAAAAAAAAGCTATTATAACATTGGCTCTAAGTTAAGAAACAAATTTTAAATACTTTCTTGAGACTTTTCTACTTGAATTGATTAACCAGCCAACGTGTGAATTTAACAGGCCATTCTTTAATCCTGAAATACTTTGGAACTGCTTGTAGGTAGACAGTGATAGAATAAAGACTACCTTGGAAGAAGTAACTTCAGTTGAGGGATTGCCTCCTTCAGATTGGCCTGTGGTCATGTCTGCGGAGCAATTTCTTGATGCCAATTGATGTAGCAAGGCCAGGGTGGTGCTGTCCCAGGGAAAATGGTCTTGGGTTGTATAAGAGAGATAGAAAAGTAAGTGCATATGAGCCTGGGGTAAGCCAGTGAGCAGCCCTCCTTCAGGGTCTCTGGAAATTCCTGCCATGCTGGGTTCTTGCTATGCTTGAATTCTTGCCTTCCTATCTTTTCAATGATGAACTGTAGCCTGCAAGGTGAAATAAATGATTTTCTTTTAAAGTTTTTTTTTGGGTATAATTTTATCACAACAACAAAGTAGAAAACTAGAGCATCCATTTTCTAAGAAATTTTCAGGAATAAATTTGATTTCAAATTTAAATAAGTAAATACTTAAATTACATTGAATTTTATCTTTTCCTGTTGGCAAAAGTAATAAATGTAAATATGCATATAGTTCACATGTTCTGTGTTCTTTGGAAAATATGTGAATTATAACTGGAATTTTACAATTTGGAACAAACTTGAATTTGGATTTGTGAATTTAAGTGTGGAGCAGTAGGGGAATTTTGTCAGGGATGATATGGGAATCTGAACACGTACACTCTTGAATTTGCAGTGTCTTCAGTCCTTCCAATTCTGGAATCTGGTATGTTCTATGATGAAATACAACATGCAGATGCTCTGGTCTTAGTCATCTCTTCACATGTTCTATATCTACTGGAATTCTAAGGAAATATTTGAGTAATACTGAAAGAGTGGCTGCCAACAACCCTCTCTAGGTTATGTGCAAAATAAGCTCTGACTTGAATGAAACATCAGGAAGGGAACTTTTAATCTTATAACTGTGACTTTCAATAAGGAGGAGAAATAAAATTAAGTTACCAGGCTGTTAGGGAGCTCCAACTTTGTTTCAGTATAGGATCTTTGCTGTATATCTTTAAGCATGATAATGTCACAGAAAATAAATTCAGGGTTATTCTAATTTGGACACAGACATTAGGTTAACTACTTATGTAGTAGCAAACAGATTAGCTACAAATCAAAAGAGAAAGCTGGTGCCAAGGCCTTTCAACTGTGAAGAAAAGCCAGTAGATAGTCTTAACACTTTGTGACATGGTGACATAGGAACTAGATCTTCAAACATTCTACATAGTTACTCTTCATATTTTGTGCAACATAAATTTCTGTTTCCCTGTCTGTGGTTTATTTGTGGCTTTGCTGTTTGAAGTATAGAGTTTGGAACTTTTGTTTAATTCTCCTTGCAAAGCACTTAATAGCACTGTCATAGAACTAAGTGAGTACATTTTGTGTTGGTGTGTATTTATGTGTGTGTTTTGTGTGTATGTAGATGTGAATATGTGGCTACATTTTTATATTTAAATGGGGGAGGGTATGTGCCACTATGCACACAGGAAGATCAAAGAACCACATGGGAGTCTGTTCTCTTCTGCTACTTTCTTTGAGACAAGGTCTCTTTTTGTTGTGATTTTTCCCACTACATACAGAAGTCTAGTGGGAAAGCAGGCATCCAGAAATACTCTTGTTTTCACTTCCCATCTCTTGCTATCAACCCTGGGTCTAAATATACAAGCTACCAAGTGTAACTCTATTAAGTTTCCTTGGTTTCGATAAGAAGCCTTAGGGTTGTACAGAAAGCACTTCTATACATCAAGGCAGAATATGTCTAAAAATACCTAAATGTGCAAGAGAATGATTCAATTGTTTATACATATTTTACACTTTCAACATTGTGTTGAAAGCATAGATCATGATTACCCAGTTATCTGTTGATTTTGTTATTAGTCTTGTGTTATTGTTCTTGTGTTGATTATGCTGTTGGTCTCCATGTTGATTGTGTTGTTGTTCTTGTGTTGATTGTATTGTTGGTCTCCATGTTGATTGTGTTGTTGGTTTTCATGTTGACTGTGTTTCTGGTCTTGTGCTGATTATGCTATTGGTCTCCATGTGGATTGTGTTGTTGGTCTTATGTTGATTATGTTGTTGGTCTCCATGTTGATTGTGTTGTTGGTCTTGTGTTGATTGTGTTGTTGGTCTCCATGTTGATTGTGTTGTTGGTCTCCACATTGATTGTGTGTTGATCTTGTGTTGATTGTGCTGTTGGTCTCCATGTTGAGTGTGTTGTTGGTCTCCAGGTTGATTATGTGTTGGTCTCCATGTTGATTGTGCTGTTGGTCTCCATGTTGTTTGTGTGTTGGTCTTGTGTAGACTGGGCTGTTGGTCTCCATGATGAATATGTTGTTGGTCTCCAGGTTGATTGTGTGTTGGTCTCCATGTTGATTGTGCTGTTGGTCTCCATGTTGTTTGTGTGTTGGTCTTGTGTAGACTGTGCTGTTGGTCTCCATGTTGATTGTGCTCTTGGTTTCTTCTGTTGATTGTGTAGTTGGATGCCTATGTTGATTCTGTGGCTGCTCACTCATCTTGTGAATTCATGTGTTTCACTGGGGTTGCAGTACTCTGTTCATAAGTGGCTTTGATGTAATATGAATAAGGTACCAAAGGATTTTCTTCTGCTGCTTCTATACTCAGCACATAACATTTATTTTTGTCCTTAGAAATGCATGTCACTGTATTGTCTTACTCACTTTTTCTGTTGCTGAGATAAAACAACCTGACAAAGTAAGTTAAGAGAGAAAGGGATTTATGGGATCTCCCCATTGCAGAGTGATAAAATCTAGCATGACAGGAAGTCACAGCATCAGACAGGGAAGGTATGGTGGCAGGAGCAGGAAGAAAGCTGGTCACCATTGCCTCCGTACTCAGGAAGCAGAGAACAATGAATGCAAGCTAGGGCTCAGATCATTTCTCCATTTTATACAGTCCAGGATTCCTGCCCAGGGAGTTCTCTCACCTCCAGTGGAGGTGGATCTTCCATGTCACATAATGTAAGGCAATCTCCCAGAAGCAACCCATCTCTGAGGGATTTTAGATTCTATTGACAATGAACTACAGGTTTCAGGATTAAGAAGTAGATTCCAAACATCCTCATGTAGGTCAGAGATGTTTGTCCCTGCACAGATCTCTAAGGTTCTGAACTGTAGTGTCAAAACATTTACCATAATACTGTCATGTTGGTGTCACGTTGATGTTGGTTTCCAGTAAGTGCTGAAGATAAGTCATGAAAATATATCCTGTAATAAAGAGTAGCTTTTAATCTTTTAACTTGGTTATTGACAAGTAGGTACATAAATTAAAGGACCCCCCCCCAAAAAAAAAACCAAATAAGGGCCTGTAAATAAGCTCAAAGTCCCAGGAAGCAGCTATTTTGGGATTAGATAAGAAAAGCAGCTGACTAGAATCCCCGCCCTGACCATGGATACTGGGTGATTGCAAAAACACATTACAGAACCTGCAGTTTCAAAATCAGCTTATTTAAGGAAAACATCTAACTTCCCCATTCTGCCCCCAATGACAACCCCACCCTCCTTCCCTAATCACACAGCTGACCCAGTATTTTTCTCATTTTGGAATTACAATTTTAATATCTAAATTATGAATATTTCTGAGAAGAAAAGTGTACCATGACATCTCATTGATTTTTATGGGTAATTGTTTACCAAACTGATCAGTTGTAACCTTTCAAACCTCTCCTGATAACTGACTTTCACCCTTAGAGTAATGTCACTGTAGTTTCCCTATCTTTTCTAAGTCACTCCAAAGATGGCATCTCCATCTTTGATATAATGTCTGTGTCGGGAGGTTTATAGTTCCATTTCTGTGACTGTGATAATTAAGACCCAACATAGCTTGTCCAAGACCCTTCTCCCCTTATCCCCTTCCAGTACTCAAAAAGGAAAGGAAAGGAAAGGAAAGGAAAGGAAAGGAAAGGAAAGGAAAGGAAAGGAAAGGAAAGGAAAGGAAAGGAAAGGAAAGGAAAGGAAAGGAAAGGAAAGGAAAGGAAAGGAGTGGAGCTCTTAATTGTTCTAGTTAGATTGGGCAAAGTCAGTGTCCTCATCTGGCCTGCACAGACAGTATTGTCGTCAAGAAGTGGGTTAGAGGCGACATAACCATTGATCCTTCAGCATTTGAACCAAGGGTGCTCCTAGCTGAACAAAAACATTCATAACGTTCTTCAGAACTGAAAGGGGAGTTGATGAATACAAAGTCTGCTTCCCAGAAGCCCCAAGTAGCCTATCTCAAAATTTCCACTAAAATTTTTATGCAGGAAAAATGTGAAAATCCCTCAATGCCAAACTCTTAGACTGAGCATCAAAATCATTTTAGATATGAGAAAAATGGCTTCCTTCATGCTGCTTCTCTAGAACACTACAATGCCCAGACATGACAGGATCATGGTGTAGGAAATATCCTTCACCAAACACTTACCCTCGCAATGCACTGATTACTATACCCAGGTTCCTAAGGGTAAAAGAGACAGTCAGTCAGAACAGATGAGTAAGACAATGGAAATTCTATGAACATGTTTGAGACCGGGTGAGGAGATGGGGCTGAAGAAAGAATCTCTGAGCTTGTGATTTTGTCTTTAATGCCCACCCCTGTGTGTAGTACATGTGCACATGCCTATGTGCTTTATGTATGAAGTTGGATTCCTGGGCATCATGTGCGCATGCATGTGGAGGGCAGACTATGTCAGCTGAAGCCCACAATCACTTGGAACCACTTTGACTTTGGGAGAAGTGTCTGTCATTGAACCCAGGACTCACCCATTGTGTAGACTACCTGGCCGCAGATTCTAGAGACTCCACCTATCTGTGAGTATTTGCCACCCTTCAGCCTCAGAATTTTACATGGAGATCTGGGATCTAAACTCAACTGCTTATGGCTAAGTTCTCTTTATGGCACTTAGGATACATTATTAGAAACCCTCAAAATGAAAAGCAAAGACAGAAGACAATTAAAAAAAGATTAAAATGAATGTCCAAGTTCTCTAGGGGAAATAAGGAGTAATTTATACATAATGAGAACACATAATTTAATAATTTATACATAAAGAGAAAAGTCAGTTGTTATTAAAAATATTAAGAACCCCCACACATAAAGTATTTGCACATACCAAATTTATAACTAGGAAGCTCAGATAACATTATAAAAATGAAACATTTAAAAATCACCTAGATGTATTTTTAAACTAAAGATAATCAAAGATAAAGGAAAAATCTTAAATAATAACAGGATGTTCGGATGGAGGTATGTGGGTGGAGGTGTGTGGGTGGAGGTGTGTGGGTGGAGGGCCAAGGGGTGCAGGGGGAGGAGTGTGGGTAGAGGGGTGTGGGCGAGAAAGGTGAGATGCTCATTGCAGATTCCGAATGTAATGAAAGGTGGAGGTGGAATGTGTATGCTGCAGGGAAGATCCCACCAAGCCAGCGCTGCACTTCCCATTTCCTGTGAGTTTTTAAGTGGAAAAGAGGAGCAAGAAAGATGGTGTAGTGCGGAGAGAGGTGCTGTGGAAGATGACTATTTGAGTTCAATGCTCACAACCCACAGGCAGGAGACAACTGTCTATTCCACACTTGTCCTCTGACCTCCACATGTGAACCATGCCACAGATACACACGCGTGCATGCATGTGCACACACACACACACACACACACAAAACATAGAAAGAAAGAAAGAAAGAAAGAAAGAAAGAAAGAAAGAAAGAAAGAAAGAGAGAGAGAGAGAGAAAGAAAGAAAGCCTAAAAGGGAAATACTCAGATTCTTCGGCAAACTAAATAGAAATCACTAAGGCTATAGAGAAAACCACACACACACACACAAAAAAAAAAAAAAAAAAAAAGAAAGAAAGAAAGAAAGAAAGAAAGAAAGAAAGAAAGAAAGAAAGAAAGAAAAAGAAAGAACACAATGGTGGTTCCTCAGAGAGAAGGAAAAGGGTATAGGTCAGAAACATACTTCATTATTGTAGATCATCAGTGAAGGAATAATAGAAGGAAACACTCTTTTTAAGGAATTGTTTTTTAATTATTTATTTTGTGTATGTGGGTACACTGTCGCTATCTTCAGACACACCAGAAGAGGGCATCAGATCCCATGACAGATGGTTGTGAGCCACCATGTGGTTGCTGGGATTGAACTCAGGACCTTTGGAAGACCAGTCAGTACTCTAAACTGCTGAGCCATCCCTTCAAACCCTGAAGGGAACATTTTAATTCCCTTTTATTTTTATTATTCTTGATCACACTAGCAGTTATTTTCTGATCTTCCTTATCCTTTAAAGACCCATATCAAAGTTTTCCAAAGAAAACTTACATGTGAAATATAGATTCAGTTGTCTGTAAGTTGCATAATTTGTGTAAGGGAACCTGTATTAAATTGCTTGGATGACCACAGTGGCTATCAGGTTTTTCTAGTGACCTTCTGAAAATGTGGGACAAGGGAAGCTTATAGAACTTTATAACCAAAATCTGAAACCTTAGAATAAAAATGGCCAATAATTCGGTCCCAGTATGAGGATGAAGACCCAGGCATGTGGGAAAGGCTGCAGGGATGGGGCCCTAGAACCTGTGCCTTAAGAAAGTGGAGTCATGTGTCCAATAACAGTAATAGCAGGCAGTCTTGCAACTGAGGAAGAGCCCAGAGAGAACACAAGATTTCTCCTACTTCCAATTGTATGTGGTTGTTGCATCACTGCATGGTACACAACTGCATTCTGGGAATATCTTTCACATACAATTTGCTGAACTACATGCTAGCATTCTTTGAGCATACACTGCTAAACATATCCTGAGGTGTGTTTGGCAGTTAGCAAGGGTCTAGGCATCCAGTCAGCCAACCAAGTTGACACCCAAAATCTCTTTCCCCACTCCTCCTCTCTCCTACTAGACATCTTTCAGTTGTGTTTTTTTTTTATAAAAATCTACCTTAGATATTGTTGATTTTCTGTTAATCCTTCCTTTAGAATTTCACTGATATGAATTTTCATTTTTATGCCTTTCTTCTGTTGACTTTGGAGTCAATATACCCTTTTATTCTACTTTTTAAAGTATAAGCTTAGGGTTTTTTGTTTTGTTTTGTTTTCTGCACAGTCATATACATAACCTGAAACATATTCCAAAGGAAAATTTCCAAGTTAAATTCATGTGGCAAAAAACCAGTTGACTCATTCCATATTTTAACAAAACTATTAATTCCTAATTTCAGTCATAAAACAAACAGTAGAATTCATGTCCACTTCTATGATGGTATCCCCATGAGTACTTATAAACATGCCTTCAATATATACCAACAATCAGACGAGATCCTCTACAAATAAATCTTAAGATCAACAAACTAACCAAATAAATAAATAAATAAATAAATAAATAAATAAATAAATAAATAAATATCTCCAGCTCCTCATAATAAGGAAGAGCCTGGCAAACCAACTCCATTGAGATTGATGATAAAATCTGGGAGGAAATCAGAAGAGCCAAAACAACAGCATCTGGGTGGGGGTGGGGGGAGATAAAGGAGTTAAGAAATCAGACACTTAAGGGAGGAGAATCATGCTGGGTAACACCTGTCATTAACCAGTTTCCCAAATTTCCCAGTAAGGATACTGTCAGTCTTGGCTGTGTATGATGGGTAGACCAAACAAAATGGCAGACCGTATGTGATATGTTTGGATAATCTCATGTGCACTGTGCAAGATCAGAACAGTCTTTGAGGCTGGACCAATTCAGGCTGGTGGGACATGCTGTGAACACCTATAAACCTAATATTCAGGAGGCTAAGGCAGGAGGATCATGAGTTCAAAGGCAGACTGGGCTAAACAGTAATACCCTATCTTGAAACAACACAAAGAAAGACAGAAAAAGAGGCATTCTTACTGGCTGATAAGCTGGTGATTCTGACAAGTGCTTCCAGAGTATTTGGAAATGGGGGAAAGCCTTCACTACAGAGTGGGATCCCTGCTGTATACTGCCACATCTAACAATAGGTAGATAGGCGGGGATAAACATCAGAATCTTTGAACCACAGTTTCATTTGAAAGCTCGTCTAACTGTATTTTTCCAAAGTGAAAAAGACTAGATTCAACACTAGATTCAAATAACCATTAGAACTTCACCTCAGAACATGTGAGACTATACACATCTATCTATAACACAAGTGCTGTCTTACATGTATTCCAAAGAGAACAGACCCCTTGAGAATAGGAAGCAAGTCCCCTTGACAGCGATGCTGGTACGATGTGTGCCCTCCTCATTGCAATCATCTGGGGCTTTTTCATTCCATAGTATTTTCTAGGAAGTGTAGCAGCACTGTGTGAGAGATGAAGCCGCACAGTTTTCTCATGTTGCTTTTATAAGCCTCGTAGAATTTTTCCATCTGGAGGACTAATGCAGAGGGATTTTCCCCCTGTGTTGCTATCATCCCTGATGTGAATTATTAATATATGTTTTTATTTATAATCCATTACCTTTATAAAACCGTCACGGATGAGCAAGCCACAGCTGTACTCTGGCTCATCAAATGTCTCTTTCCAACTATTTTTTAAAGTTCTAGCATATTCCCCAACATGTTTCCAGGAACGTGTTCTCTCTATTTACAATCCCTTGTGTATTTAAGGGAAATGTAAGCCTTATGTCCTTTTTCATTTATACTTTACTCATCAAAATGTTTTGTGAAGCAATTTCAATGTCCGTGGAGATTTTTATTACTGATTTTCTAAGAAACACAGAGCTTTGCTTTGCCAATCATAGAGGGAGAGAATAACAAACAAGATCAAAGACTGGAGTTTGGGTCAGAACACGAAACCAATAATGCCTGAGCCCATTCATTCTAAACTTGACAAATCTACACAGAATCACTGGGAGATCATCTCCTTTTTGGTAAGTTCAATCAGAATTTAAAAATCATTTGTGAACTGGCTTTTGCAAGCTTATTGCCAAGTTTTAACTTCCCTTTATCTACCTATGAACTATGGTAAACATAGTTTTACATAAAACACAAAATACAACATGTGGTTATTTGAATAAGAATGCCTGCCATGGGTCCCCATATTTGAGTACCTGGTCCCTAGTTGAGAATTATTTGGGACGGACTAGGAGGAGCTGTGTCATTAGGAATGGGCTTTGAAGCTTCAAAAGTCCATGCCCCTCCCACTTAGCTCTCTGCCCAGAGCTTATGGGTCAGATTCTCATTCTCAGCGGCTGTATCAGTGCCATGTCTGCCTGCATGCTGTCATGATCCCCAAAACCATGGTCATGGACTCTAACACTCTGAGTCCATAATCCCCAACTAAACCCTTTCCTCTGTAAAAGCCTTTGGTTATGGGGCCTCATCACAGCAGCAGAACTGTTACTAAGGCACAGGAGAGTGGAGATGGCTCAGTTGGTAAAGCACTTGTTGCACAAGCTTTTGAAAACTGAGGTTCAGGTCTATATACCCATGCAAATCCTCTGCAACCTCTCATCCATGCACTCAGAAATAGACAGGGGATGCTGGAGCAATCAATCTAGCCAGACTAGCCCAACTGGTGAGCTGAGGATTCACCATCTAAGGCACTTTGAGGGCCAATTGTGCTCCAGCCTGGGTAAGTCTCTCTCCTGGATAAAGGCAGTTGTGGTACAAACTGAGTACCAGTGATGAGGACCTTGAGGCCCACTTCCTCCATTAAGTTATTCCTTTTTTATATTTTCCTTCAAGGCATATCTTCACTATCCTTTCAGCACACATTAATTACAGAAGAGCATGAGATCTCGTTATGACATTTCCATTCCTGTAGGTTTTGATAACATTCAAGCTCTCTGTAATAGTTTTTGTGTTTAAGTAAATGGGGCCAGTACACCTGAGAATTATTTTGCAATATTATCCACATTCTAACCACCCCCCAAACAACCAATAAAGCCATTCAGGAAATCTCATTTTGCCCGCTTGGCAATGGCCAAAATTCCAAATAAGAAGATAGCCATCCTGGTGGGACTGAAATTCAATCCAGAGGTGGGCTGTGCCCTTCTTGAAGAGGTTAGAAAGGTGCACAGCTCATGGGGGACTTTGTGCTTAAGGAATGACTTTTAAATCATAAGTTAATTATGAAGATGGGGGGAATGAAGTGAAGGAGAAAAGGAAGAGAAAAGAGAGGAAATAAACAAAGGAAGAAAGTTCTTTTTATCTGTGAAGGAATATGTAAAATGTTATATCTTATTATTCTCTAATAAAAGTTACATTTTAGGATGTAAAAGCTTTGAGACAGGGTTTCCTGTACCTCAGGCTAGCATCCAGCTTGCTAAGTAGCCAAGGATGACCATGTGTCCCCTGACCCTCACGCCTCTGTCTCTTGAATGATGGAGTGACAGCCATGTTCTACCACATTCCACATGCTGTGGAGCAGTTTTAATCATCACGTTTGCTGGTGAAGAAACCAAGGCTCAGAGAGGTTGACCAGCTGCCTGAAAGGCAGAGCAGAGAAGAAGCAGCGTGTCCAGTCCAACTGCAGAGCTTCCGTTGATCAACTCAGAGGCCCCATTTCAAGTTTCTAACCATACACAAACTACCAAGTGCTCAGTATTAAATTCTGTGCATACAGAAAAAAAAAGAATAATATGCATCAATGGAGCGTACAACTCTGTAGCGAGTTTTTTTTTTTCAAAAATTGTTTCCTGCTTCCTTCCTATATTTCAAAATTCTGAGATAAATATGCACTAATTTTTAAAAAGGAAAAAGGCACTTTCTCAGTTTAGGTCCTTATGTAACTCTTTCCTCTACCTGAGCACGTCTACCCTGCAGAGTGGGGAAGGAGATCTTCTATTTCCCTGGCTAGAACTGAGTGAAGCTGCCCGTGGATTGCAGGGTTGGAGGACTGACTGAGGGAGAAGGCAGATTTCTGCGCCAGTGCAGTCTTGCTGTTTGGGTTCATTTCTCTTTCCCCATGAGACCAGGTGTCTTTCAGATAGGCCGGCTGACACTAATTGCAAAGCTGACAGGTGGGCTAGTTGCAGTCACTGGTACCGTAATGAGGTATGATTAGGATCTAAGGCAGCCTTCTCTCTTGCATGGAAGATACCAATTAGTATTAATGAATCAGCCCTGGTGGGAGGCAACCGGGTTTCTCGATTCCCCAGATATGAGAATGACTTGATTTTGTCTGAGACAGTTTCCCTCCTATTTTCTTTATTATTTTCCTTGCCTCATCTCATAATGAAATCTTCGAAAATGATCAAAGTGCTCAGCGATGCTCTTTAGCATTCTGATCAGCAGTATAATAAAAATGCTGATGTGATACCAAAGTCCAGAGGTTGAAAACCTACAGCATGGTTTTGGTTGTACTTGTGCAGTCAAACCCGTGTTCTTTCTCTTGCGCAAGCTAAGTCACGGGAAGATTTGTATGTGTTAATTGAAGGGAAGAAAAGGGCAGCATTTGCCAGGACCTGTTGCAATGCATTATTCCTGGTGTGTGATATTAATCATGTAAATGGTTGGAAAGTAATTGGCATGTTGTCAAAAGGCCTTTGAAATGCTTATAGTGTTTGGTAAAAATAAAAGCACTTCTAGAAACATATCCTAACATAGTAACAAAAGACCAATAAAAATTCAATTACTGAGAATAAGTGAACCACAAAATAAATTTCAGAGATCTGTCACTGAGGTAGGAATGTTCACTCTCTGTCAGATCACAGTGGCATCCTAAAGAAGTGAGACCAGTAAACCAGTAGATGCCCAGTAAACAGTTATTGCAGGATGCAATGCTTCACAGATGGCATGAGATGGTATGAAACTGATATAAGGCATTTTCTTTGAAAATATATAGCAGCACTTTTAAATTAAGTGAAGCAATACAGTATACATTTGCTTATACCCTGTTCCGACTCTATTTAAAATTGAATGTGATTATAGAGCTTGCAGATCCCCACATGTCTGTGAGCATCAAGAGAATAGTATGGAATGAACTGGCAATAGTAAATACCTTTGGGGAGCAGCCTTGGGGATGTGGAGCAGAAAAGATGAACTTGCATGCAAATCACAGTTGTTCTGTGTTGCTGGCACATGAGCCACACATACACACTTCAGTTTTAAGATTCCTAAAGAGTATGCACATTTCCCTATGTGTAGTATCACCATGTTCAAAGCCTAATTTTCTTACAGAGCACTATTATAGTAAGAAAATATACAATGTTTTAAAAGCATGTGATAGTAATTTGCCCTTAGATCCTTTCTCATTGCCTCATTGTGACCTTACATATATATCACATGGGATCCATGTATACCATCTGGATCCTATTGGATGATGCTTCAGCATCCACGAGCCTTTTTCTGGGGCTTCAAATAGGGCAACCTTTAAATGTGTTCTTTCTTTTATATAAAATGGTACTTAATGTCATTGTTCAACTGTTAAAAATAATCATCCTTCCAGGTCTATATCATGTACCTATGCTTTGTGTGTCCCTCCCACACTTATACTTTAGGGAAAACAAAATACTCCCATGAAATACTACATACCTGCACACACATACATATGTTATATGTTATGTGTTATATGTAATGTGTTATGTGTTATTGTTATATATATTATATCTAACATATGTATGTTATGTATTCCGTCACCATTTTCATGCTATCTCTTTACACTGCTTCTCCTGTGATGCTGTGCTGTCTCCCATCATTAAGTTTAGCATCAGAAGCCTTCCAAGATTATTAAGGAGACAGAGAGAGGGGTGTGATGGGAGAATGCAGAGAAGGGGCTTCTGACACAAGGGCTCTGGGTTTTCCTAAACAAGAAGTTAACATGGTTGAGACAGAAGAAATAAGATCATTGTAAAAGTATGGAACTAAAAAATATTTACTTACAAAATTGGAAATTGTCAATAAATTCTTGGTAAAAGTAATGAAAATAATTTCCATCCTATTTGGGTCAATATAAGACAGCTTGAAGAAACAGAAAAAAGTCAGTCTTTTAATAGAAGTTAATCACAGATTCAGAGACTCTATCATCATTTAGACTTTCGTATGTGAGATCAGTAGAAAAATCCCAAACTTAAGGAACAGATTCATAAAATGCTTCATTCATGAACATTTAAGAGATTTTCTGAAGATATTGTCTGACTTCCTTGTGTTGGATGACAATAAGGGATGTGACTAGGGGAGTGGCTGGTAGTTCACTGAGGAGAGGGTACAGTTTCCTAACACGCTATAACAAGGCTAGTGGCTCAGCCTCAGTGATTGAAATGACCACGAGAACGAATCTGTGCAGATGAAAACAGCGGTGACAGCGTTGACAGTCGTGTCTTTGTAAGGATTAACACCAATGATTTAGTTGTGGGCCATTTAATTTAAAAAACAAACAAATGTTTTATATTTTTTGTAACTATTCACATGATAGGAGGAGCCTTTTTCTTTATAACCCAAATAAACATGAACTATTATGACTACCTGTTTGTGGATGAAGACCTTTACTTACCAAATCCCTGCACTCCTTGGTCACCCAACTAAAGTGTTTCCAGGCTTACACGATTCTGAGTCCCCCATGTGACTGATTCTCACCAATAGAATGCAAGTCAAAGTGACACACAGCAAGTCCAGCTCTGGTCCATGCACAGCACAAAACCATGTCCCAGGGACTCACTGACTGTAGAGGGACCCAGGCCTGGGCAAGAGGGCAGAGCCTCAGGATGCAAGAAAACCTTGTCTCCAGATGACGGCAGGATCCATAACATGACCATTTCATTTTATAAGTCACTAGACATATGGGAGCTAACAATGTCACCTCACTCTTCCAAATACTAATGCCTACAGGGACAGAGGACACCAGACCCTCACAATGGTCACATTTAGTTTTGAGTTTTCTTTTGATTTTCCCCTGTGTTCCGTAATTCCTTTTATTAGTATAAATTGAAATGCAGATGTCTCATATATGGTAATGAACTACATTGCTCTTACATCATCTCATTGCTCCACGCTTGAGCCTCTTGTCATGTTTTTCCTCATTCTCCGGAGCTCTTATCACAGTAATTGGGCAGGTAGTAGGCGGACAGTAAATGATGCTCATTTATCTTACAACTGTGCATATGGAAAATTTACATTTTCTGGATCAAGGTATCAAAACAATAGATTCTAATCTTCTAAAAGATGCCAGCTCCTTACTTTGTAAAGGGGAATGATTCATTTGACATTTGTTAGAAACACACCTGTGGCTCGAGAGATACAGAATGGAAGAAAACAACATTCCAGCTTGATAGGAAACTTACCTTCAGTGGGACAGAGAAAGCAACAGATAAACGTGCACCATTTCAGGGATCAAGAACTTCCGGGAAAAAATATGGCATAGTGAAGCCTAGAAGGGATCTGAGAAAGAGGATGGGGCATTAGACAGAGATGATGTTTCAGCAGACTGAGCAGAAAGATGGTTTATTCCAGGGCAAGAAACGAATGTTCAATGGAATAACCATGACCACCCCAGGCAAAGTTCTTGAGGCAAGAACTTGGAGCACTGAAGAGAGTGTAGCATGGTTTCAAGCACTCCCTATAAAGAGAATGGAAATCATCTAGAAAGAAACATGTGGGCTCAGACTTTAGTACTACACCAAACTTAATTTCATCGAGAAACACAAAAATCCTAAATGATGCTTGTCAGTATTTTGTTGTCGTCGTTGTTTGTTTTCAGTTTCAGATGAATAGAAAAGACTAGGAGAAATTAAATAACTGCAAAACAGGGGCACAGCTGATTGATGTCCTAAATCTGATTGGCTGGAAATCTGATTGGCTGGAAATCTGATTGGCTGGAAATCTAATTGGCTGGAAATCTGATTGACTTCCACACAGCTGTGAATTCTTTCAGCCTACACAGCTGTGTTCTATACTTCAGATGCTTGGGCTGGATGGCCTGGGAGCCTGTCTGAAGCATTGCCCAATACTCTAAACTGCTTCTATTTCAAAGGAAATCAGCGAGGTGGCTGATGACATCCACCTGGGGACAAAGGCGCCCAGCTCCTTATGCTTCTCTCACTACAGAAGATTGGGCTTCAGCGAGTTCTAAAAGAAAAACTCTGCATTTTTTTTACGTGAATTTTGGTGCCATCCTACTCATATTAGCTACGCCCTGGATTATATGATGTTGCCCCTAGAACTAACTTAATATTACTTATTAAGTAAGTAATAAGTTACTCTTGTAACTATACTACAAGAACACTTTCCTTCAAGTGGGTGCATGGAAATGCAAGTACTTGAAGAGTCCAGAGGCATTAGGTCTTCCTAGAGCTGGAACTCCAACTCCAGGCAGTTGTGTGCTGCCTGACTTGGATGATGAGAACCAAACGCGGGTCCTCTGCAAGAGCAGCACTTGCTCTTAACCACCGGACCATCTCTCTGAACCCCTGACGAACGTATTTGTGAGATTCAGATATTTCTCAAATATAACATATACTGATTTAAAATGCAGATCACCAGTTTATTTTATTAGATAATGTCTCACCTATATATTTAAACTGTCAACCTTCTAATGTCTATATATATAATGTTAAATATATATGTGTGTGTATACATATATATTTGTCTTTCCATTGTATGTACAACTAAATAAAAAAGGGTGTACCACGTCTCTGTTATGTGTTCAATTGTGTGGTAAATATTTGCAAACTTTTCAAAAACTGGAAAAAGCTTCTATTGATGTTTTGTGTAGTAACTTGACATCTGTACTGATAGCTCAAAAATCCACATCCAAATAAAACTTCCATAATATACACCAAAACAAATCGAGGAAGAACTTATTTTCATCTACCTCCAAGGGCAGCTTGGGCAGTGCCCCTCATGATGGAGATGATTACAAACAATTTAAGTTTTTTCATTAAAATATCAGTGGAATGAAAAATAAGCATATAGTTGAGTGCATTTTATCTTCTGAAGGATGTTATAGATACATTTTTATCCACTTGGGGAAATGTCCACCATGTGTTATTTCATGAGAAGGCTACAAAAAAGAAACATATATGTATGTTTTGTGTAGTAACTTGACATCTGTATAGATAGTTCAAAATCTACATCCAAATAAAACTTCCAAACTTACACAAACTTAATTTGTGATTAATTTGGTTAATGTTATCTGTGATGGTTAGATCGATATCTGTGTGACTGATCTAGAATCACCTGAAAGATGAACCCCTAGACATTACCGGGGGATTATCTTGATTGTATAAATGGTGGTAGGAAGGCCACACAGTGTGGGTGTGCTATTCTTTGGGGATGCTAAACTGCATGAGAGGGGAAAGGTAACTGAGTGGTAGCATGCATCTTCCTAATCTTCCACATTGCATTACAGAAGTCACATGCCCAGATGCATTACAGAAGTCACGTGCCCAGATGCATTACAGAAGTCATGTGCCCAGATGCATTAAGCTCCTAGTGCCTTGATACCCTGTCAAGATACCATGAGCTGTGAACCTAGAGAGCCTCTTTCTTCCCTATGTCACTTTCATCAGAGTACCACACCAATGAGAAAAGAGACTGAGATATAATCCTAGTCTGTATAATGTATATTTGTGCGTACTCTGGGGGGGGGGGGCAAATAGAAAGTATAGAAAAGTGTAGCCCAAGAAATCACATACCAGTGAGTAAGAGTAAGCTCTGTGGGGCTGTGGGCTTATAAGACTCATATCTTCTTCTGGTTTACCTGTGCCTTGTTCATATTGATCAGGACTGGCTTTGTCTATGTAAAGAACATCAAATGTAAGACTGGAGTTTTCCCAAGAATGATGCAAAATAGCTGTGTAGTTTGGGAAAGAGTCACCAGGGAGAACAACCAGCAGTTGTATGAAAGGACAGAGAGCAGGCAAGACTCTAGCTGGTTTTCAGATTTTGATAATCCTTTGAAAAACATGACTAACCCTAGAAGGACTCCTTGGGAAAAAAAACAGGGTGGGCACTGAAACATCACAGCTGGGAATAACTTCCTTAAACACTTAGAAATGGTTGTTTTCTTATAGTTCAGAGAGGTAATTCCCCTCTTTGATCTTTATTAAATAGAAACAATAGGAATTACTAGAGTCAGGTTGTAATTTCCTAGTAAGAAAGTACAGCTACTTTGGAGAAAGGAGAAAAATAAAAGCTTAACAATTACTTCCTGGCAACTTGTAGTTATGAAGAGAAACATGTTTGCTCATATATGTCATCACTGGAGAAGTAAAGGAGTCCTGTAGATCCCAAACAGTAATTCTTTAAATCATTTCCTCAATTATTCCTGCAGAAATATGAGAGTAGAAAATTCCAAAATCAAAGGCAAAACATTTGCATTTCCACCACCTGCCATGACAAATGGAAATTGATATTTTAACGACTGGGATGGGTGTTCTTAATCATAAACGTAGTAAAACTATGTGGATCTGGTCAACATAATCACTTTCTAAACTCTTTTTCATTTAAAACACACTCGGAAATAAATACATTCTTCTGCATCCAAGAATCAAAATGCTGCTGACTTTTAATAGTCTTCAGTTATCTCAGTTTTAGGTTCTTGTGGAGTACTTTAGTGTTTCTCTCTCTCTCTCTCTCTCTCTCTCTCTCTCTCTCTCTCTTCCTCTCTTGTCTTTAAATAATACTGAGAGGAACATAAATTGTTGAACTCCATTTCAATTCTCTTTCATAGAAATTCCAGGGTCAGTGTCATCAGATTGACAAAAATAGCTAAAAAATATTCCAGCAAAGGGTCAGTTTTCCCATGCTCATGGAAAACCAAGCCTGCTTCTGCACCTTTGTTGAATGCAGTGAATCCAGAGAGTGGGAACATCAGCTTTGGAGTCTGATCTAATTTCTCTCCACCTCTGTACTTTGTCTTCAGACCCTAGAAGAGACAGAAGAGCGATAGTATCTCCTTGCCCATGGAGGGAGTGAATGAAACAGAACAAAGAGAAACAGTCTCCCCACCTCAGTCTGGCAGAAGGCAGAGGTCAAGTTTGACAGTTACCAGAGCTGACAATTCCTTCATGATGCAATTTCAGAAGGAAAAAAGGACCCTGGCCAGGGACCAACAGGGATGCTCTATTCCTGTGCATTCAACAGAGCCATTTCCTGCACAGCATTAGCAGTCCCGGGGAATGCAGTGGAGTGAGCTGGATATAAGGACAGGGCTCTGGAAAGCATTTCATTGCTCTCCAAGCATTTCTGGAAGTCCTTGAAGACCCTAGCAGGGAAGAAAATCCCCTTGCACAGGAGATGAAGAAATTGCTAAAAAGCAGAGTGCTGGGAAAGCCATTTTATACAGGGGAATTGATGTGGGATTCTGGGATTAAAACTTTCAATGTGTTAAGCCAAAATGTACTGTATATTATACACACTTTCTTACCAGAAATGGGACTGGCTCTGTCTTTATTTCTTTGTTTATTATTAAAACTGAAAAACAGAATAAGCAGTGTCCCTTTGTTCCCTGACCCTGGCTCTGAGTCCACTTTTGAGGTGCTTGTAAGCACCCAGATTTTTATGTGTGTTCTGAGATCAAACACAGCTCCTCGTGGCCAGCTCTTTGTTTCCCAGCTGCTGCGCCTACATAGGAGGTGCTTCTGTGTACACACAGCTCACTGGACACATGAATGCCAGGTTAACTCTCACCTCTGCCACCCGCGTCTCAGGAGCAGGGGCACGCTTATGTGCTTGCACTGTAGCTTCACCCAAATCACAGGTCTTACATCTGCCTCTGCCTGGGGTGCTCTCCGGGTAGATCTGGCATCCCAGGGAGCTGGCCCTGCTTTTCACAGCACTGTCCCTGTCTGCAACATAGAAGCATGTTCTGAAGAGCCAGCAGGGTGCAAGGGCGCCTGGCCGCCCTTAATTTTGCCATCTTGGGGAACTCATTTTGCTGTTAACCTTTGCTAGTGAGATAGCCAAAAATGGAGATCATTGTGTGACGCAGACGAAATGAACTCATGTCAACTTGTATGTTTGTTTGCCTTTGGAATTTGATGCTTTGTGTAGCCTTTGCCTGGTTTTCTTATGAAAACACCCCTCTTTTTCCTGTTGACATAAAAGAACCTTTTTATGTATTATGAACAGTAACCCTTTGTCTGCCATGTATGTTTTAAATACATAAATGTTATTATATACACTGCTTTCATTAGGAGAGATTTTTAACTCTTGCACCTCAAGTATATGAATGCTTTCCTGAATTATTTTGCTTTGTATTATTCTCTGAAATCCTTCCTCTGATGCATGCCAGTTCCATTTGTTCTCATGTGTGTAAGGCTTAAAAAAAAGAACCCAAGTCTCAACATTCAACAAAACGTAGGGACAATGACTTTGATTATTTTTCTGTCAAGAAATTTGATTCATAAACTTAAGCCTTCCTCCCTTCCTGTCTTTCCTTCCTCCTTCCTTTCTTTCTTCTTTCTTCTGTTTTGGGAAATGGAGTCTCATTTATCCCAGCTTGGTCTAGAATTTATTATATAGCCAAGGGTGACCTTAAACTCCTGAGTGCTGGGATCTCAGGCACTGGCCACCACACCTTCCTTTATGCAGCACTGGAGACTGAACTCAAGTCATCTTACCTGACAGGTCAGTGCTGTAGCAACTAAGCCACACCTCCAGCCATTAGTTTTAATATTTCAAAGCTTGCTAACCTGCTTGATTTCCCTTTCTTTCTTCTGTTCTTTCTTTTGGAATAGAGTCTCACTGAGTCCTTGAACTCATGAGCATCCTACCTCAGCCTCCCATACCTACAGGAACCACCAATCCTGGTTCTAGAAGGCTCCCTTACTAGTCTCTAGTTTTAAAGAGGAATAGCTCCGCTGATGGTTACTTGGGCCATAAGCCTTTCTAAGGAATCATTTCAGGAAATCTTCAAGAAATGCTCTGATTTGCCTCCTGTCCTTTTATTTGAGATGGGAGTTTAACGCCGAGATATATAAAAACAAAAACTTCTGCTAAAGACTTTCAGATATTGTCTCTTCCCGCACAAAGCTCTCCTCACAAAGGCAGCTGAAGTGGCTAGTCCAGTCCTCCTCATGCAGAGGCCCTCCTTGGCCCTGCCCAGTTGCTCTTAATTTGCCTCTACATGCCAAGAGCTTCCCCTGGTTCTAGTGCTATCTTGAGAAACCTTCTATTATGTACTGTGACAAAGAGCTGAAAAAGATAAATGAACTGCTTCCCTTCCCCAAGGCTGAAGAGCTGTAGTCATGGGGCCAAGGTCTTAAGAGTTCTTAAGAGAAATGGGTCCTTCCCAGTCCCTGTGACAGAATGCCAGACAGAAGCAACATGAGGGGGAAAGCCATGTGTGATTCCAATTCCTCACATGGTAGAAGCCAGGAACCAGGTGCCGGTCTAATTTTCAAATGCCACACCTACCCTGACCTACTTTCACCAGCACACCATATGCTAAGACCCCACAGCTTTCAAAATTGTGAGAGCAGCTGGAGAGCAGAAGCTGTACACCTGAACCGGTGGGGAATATTCACATGCTAGCTGTGACAAAGTAGCGATGTCCTCGAAGAAACAAGACGAAGCTCTTAAAACCCGCTTTGGGTAAAATCTCGCTTTGCTCTAATTCACTAATAATGTTACTTTTTCTCTCCTTTCCCAGAGGAAAACTTGGACAGTAACTTTCTTTCTAATCTTTTCTTTCTAATCTTTCCTGATTCAGTGTTATAAAAATGTGAATTACTAGACTTCCAGCTAGCTCGGATTGAATCTCTGATCTATTGAAATGTTCAAAGTACCTTTTTTATTTTAAGGTTCATGATGGGTGATCCATTGCCAGCCAGATTTCAAGCTCCCAGTGCTCCTCAGCTAAGCCGCCGTCTGCAGGGCACTGCTCAGGCGCTTTAGAATGGCGCCCGTGCAGGTGTTTAACATGGAATTGAGAGGTGGAATGAGGAAGACAGCAGCCGCATCCGTCCCTGACTTCTTTTAGAGTCGGGAGCTCGGAGCTTGCACAGCTTCAGTGAGTGGCATCTAAGGACATTCATAAGAAAGCTGAAAGAAGGAACCACCTTTGCCATGTGGGCTTCGCCATCTTAGTCTCCGATCCCTCTACACACAGTTTCCTCAACTTACAGGAAGTACAGTGCAGCTTTTGTTTCATTTTGCCTGTAGCTGAACAATTTTGATATGCCTTTCTATTGAGAGATTGAATAATTGATATTTATTTTATGTAAGTTTTCTTCTCCTCCTCCTCTTCCTCCATTTTTTTTTCCTAAACTCGTGCTCTGCTCAAATGAAGCGGTGTGGAAGAAAAGGCTGGAGAGAGGGGTCTGAATGTTCTCCCTGATGGAGATGCTTAGGGTGCTGTACTCGGCACATGGTATTTGGGAGGATGTTCCCAGCCCTAGAATGGAAACAAAGTAACCCTAGAGCCGAGCTCTGACTGCTGAGCATCGTCCTTCAGAATAACTTTCTTCAATACCTGGCTCATCCTTATCCCTTAGCATCTTGATGGCCTCTGGTTTTTACGACCATAGCATCTTAAAAACTTGGAAATAATATATTCTGCATCATCACAGATTTCCTGTAGTGTCTTTGGATGAGTAGGTAAGATGGTTGGAACATGGAGTCAGGTGGGCCAATCACAGAGAACTGTAGGGCAACAGACCACCTGGGCCAGGCAGTGGAATGTTATGTTCATTTAATCAACACAGATGCAAGGAACAAAGAGATGGTTGTCTTTCTTGATTGTTGCTAATGCTTATGCATGTTTGTGTGAGTATATACATATGTGAGTATACATACGTACTCACACAAACATGTATATATATGTATAACACACATATATGTGTGTATGTATTCATGTGTACACATGCATATATGCATGCACATATGTATGTATATATACATGTACACATGTGTTTTATATATACATGTGCATATGTGTATAAATCTGTGAATATGAATGTATGGCTATGCGTGTGTGCATGTGTGTAGATGTGTGTAAGCACATATGTGTACATGTACATGTATATACACACACATACCAGGATGCATCAGCATAAGCGCCCTATTTATGACTCTAAATAAATAGCTTTCACCTGGGGCCTTCCTTTTGCCCTCAACCTTCTGCCAGTTGCCTGCCTACATGGCGGTGGGATCCTTTAAGCACTGGCTGGTGGCTGTCATCTCAGCTCACTTTACTCCGTACCCCATGAGAAATTGTGAAATCGCCTTCAGTCATGGTTTGAGGTAACCACCTAGGTCTCTTGGATGTAAAAGCATCCATTGGTAACTATCAACTGCATTGCTGTCCTCGGGTTTGTCCAACCTTAGAAGACCAAGGTACCTGCCTACCAGAGGGAGCTCTCAATGGAAACCCCACCACCAACCCAACCCTTAGCATTCTACTGCTCTGTTGAGAAAAACACGTTTTATGGAAATACAGATATGGAGCTGGGGTGTGGGTTTGCTGCTGTGTTTCCATTACGAACACAGGCTCCAGGCTTCAGGCCCTTCCACATGCTGAACTTCATCTGAGCCTCAAGCGTTGAGAGCCTTCTGGAAAAGACCCAACAATTAAAGAGGAGTGTAGACTTGGGCTTTGCATAATTTCAGCCTGAACGTTGTGGGGGTATTGTCGTGAGGTTCCATCCTGTAGTCTTTCATCATGGGAAGCTCTCCTGGGTATGGAAAGTTTGGAAAGTCTTCAGATTTTAGAGGCACAACCTCTCACATTGAACCTCAGGAAGGACCTTCTAACCAGGAGGGAACTCAAATCTCATTTCCTGAGACTGTTTACTTTCTGTTTGTGTGGCTTTTTACTTGGAATAAATAAGCAAAAAGTACAGTTTTAAGTACAGTGGTTTCCACATGCAAGAACCGACTCCTCCTTTCCTCTTCAGTTTGATGGTAGTTCACAGGAAGAGAAGTGGATTCAAGTGGCTTTTCCATAGCATGCAAAAGCCAATCCAATGTGTTTTGCTTTGTACCATGTAAAGAGTTGCCAGGGAAGAGAAGGTAGGATCCTGAGCCTCAGCACCCAGAGTGACTGTGGAGAATTTGAGGCACTTATACACATTCTCAGCAAACACAGACATGGTTGGTGATGTCACAGAAAAATGAGTGGAACCTGAGCTATGAGCTTCAAGTAGGTCAAATCTAACTGTAGTGCACAGCTTTGGATCTAAAACATCAACTAGACTGGCAGGTGTGCTCTTCGGAGGTGGTAGGTAGAACTTATGAGAGGTGATGTAGAGTGTGTGGGGCTGAGAGGCTTGGGTCAGAGGACAGGCCTACAAAGGGGATTGGAGAACCTCACTGTCTTCCTTCTCTCTTCCCCTCCTAGTAGTAATGTGTTCACCACATCAGACTCCTCATCATGACCCAAGATGTTGGGACCTCAGCACAAGCCCAGAAGCAATGGGTCAAAACCTCAGACACCTTTGTCTAAGTTAGCTAATTCAAATTTTTGTTATACTCAGAGAAGCTAACAAGCCATGAAACCATCTCTTTGTCACACCATGTAGTGACATTTTTTTCTGTGTTTTTGGAGCTGATGCATAAGACAGGGAAAGAAAAAAATAATGATTAATACTCACCAACCTCCAGCAATTTAGAGGCCATCCTCCCTATTACAGGATCATTTATGGTGAATTTTCAAGATACCTACTGTGACTAGCAAAGCGTCTCTGTGTATCATAGCCATCCTTGTGTTGTTTTTATAGCTTTTTTGAAAAACAAAAACAAAAAAACATTTATGGTTTATATATGTAGTTTCCTGAGTGGAATACTTGCTTTTCTCCTGGTGGCACCATTTTGGAAATCTCTGGAAACCTTAGGAAGTGGTGTATACTCAGAGAGAGTAAATCTGGAGAGTCATCGGTCCCTTGCTCTCAGCCTCTCTCTACCTTTTCCCATTTGTCATGAAGTAGAGGCCTCCTCTGCCACACAACACTGTCATGATCAGATTCTACCCAAGCACTTGTGGATAAGCAAACAGACTGAATGTGTTGAAACTGTGAGCACAAGTCAACCTTCCCTCATTTAAGGTGTTTCTGCAGGCAGTTTGGTCCCCATGGTGGCAAGAGGAACAGGAGAAGCATTAATCCAATAATTTCCATGTAGAAATAATGCAATTACAGCTGACCATAGTCCTGAAAAAAAATAGGTATGTGCTTCTGAGGAAGGAGGAAATGGGTAACTCAGTTTTATGAGACAATATTTGGTAAACAAAACCCAAAAAACTCCGTAAAGAACAGTAATTATTTTTGGCTTTAAGGATCATCAGAGTTCTCTCTTGAGGACACCATATTCTTCCTTGTAACACAAAAGTATCATTAGGCATATTTAAACAAATGAGTGTGGCTTCTTAATAAAACGTTATTTACAAATATAAGTCATAGACTAGATTTGGCTCATGGGGTATAATTCTTACTTACAATGGGCTACTATGCATAATATTTCTGACGTGGGTCCTAAACAAGTCAGCAGACAGTAATCAGTGCCTGTTGTGTGCTGCTGTAGATACAGACGTGAGTTAAGGTTTAGTTTTAGGTGCAAACATTGTTTTCTGATAAACAGACTCCTGGAAAATGCTCTCCTCATCCGCAAGCCACCAGTTCATCATCATCCCTTCCCAGTGTGACGGCTTCTGCTCCACCCCAGGGCATTGTCTCTGTGCTTTATCTGCCCGTCCACATTGGGCCAGAAAATGGCAGTTTTGTCCTTGGAACAGTTGCAGGTTCTCATTGAAGCTACTCACAGAGGCCTTATTTAACCTTCAAAAACAATGCAAAGACCCGGGCTCCTTGATGCTGGCTCTGAAATGGGATGACACTGGCCCAGAGAGGGTAAGTCCCATCCCTAGTGAATTCTAAAGTAGTCAGGGAGGGAGCTTGGGTCCTACCCAGACCACAAGAATGTCATCACAGATGTCCTACACAACCCAGTTTCCTTAAGTACAGAGTCTGCTTTTCACTAGAAAAGACAAGAAACACCTCAGATCTGGCGCAGAGTCAGGAGGAGGGCTGCTGTGGCAAAGGCCACTTTTTGGGTGGGTTCTTGTTTTGTTGCGGGATGCTTTGTCTCCACACCAACTTTTCAGCTGTGCGCTGGAAAGAACATCACATTCTTCATTCTTTTTTCATTACTTGAGAATTGCTGCAACCATTATGCAAAACCAATAAAGGGAAATGTTTTAAAAATGTCATTTGGCAGGAAATGCCCTGCCCGAGAGCAGCACGGGTCTCTGGGGACAACAATATGCATTTTGTAAAAGTTTCTTAACAGACAATTTATGGTTTCTAGAAAACAAAACAGGAAATTGAATTAAAAGGAGAAACATATTTAAATAATACATAAATGATGATGTATCCAAGCAGATTCTAAAAAGTCTCAACTCTGGAGTAAGACAAGGTCATCTACAGAAATGCATTGGCCTTGGCTGGTGGACTTCAGAAATGAAAAGGTATATTATGTTTACATGATGCCACAACATAACTCATGAATAGATGAAAACTAACTACTTAAACTGCAACTTTTGCTCTGGTAGTAGGTCATTGGCATCTCTTTGCAGTAAACGATAGACTATGAGGTTGATCCCGACCCTATGAATTTTAGTACTCGTTTCTGGGATGACTTTAGGGCAAACCTAATGGAGAGCTTTTCTTGTGTGCTCACTTCCTCTTGAAGAGTAGGAATTTTTAAAAATCCATTATAAGAAAATGGACTTTCTATCTGTTGGGATTGGTCTGGCACTGCTATGTGTCTAAATGCTAAATTCTGTACCTCAAGATCTGCTTGCATCAAGATGAGCAAATTCTAACGTACACCAGCTTTTGTTGTGCAGATTTGATCCCCACATTCATGGGTCAATAAAAGGCTAAAGCCTGTGAGTGGGCAGTAGAGAGAAGGCTGGACTTCCTGGAAGGAAGAAAGGAACTTGGGAAGAAGAAAGAGGAAAGACCTTTTCCGAGGAGACATGAGGGGAAATGGACTTGACTATAGGCCTAGAAGTTATAGCTAGTCACACAGCTGGATGAGGCTGAGTGATCAGGTTAGCTTAAAGAAGCTAGTTGAGCGTCTGGCCAGCTAAGTCCTAAGCTTTGAAATATTTAAAGGTATCTATGTGGTTATTTGGGGAACTGGCTGGTTAAGGAATACCTGCCACTATATTAATATCTGCCATTAATACATACAGAATATTAATAATAATTTTACACCTATCAGAGAGACAACACAGCCATTTGATATGGTTACTGTGCACACGTAATAACATTTTTTACAGTGTATAGTGTATTCATTTAAAATTTCCTACAAGAGAAAATTGGTCTGCACCTAGAATCAATATACAACTATAATTTGCCTCTGTTGACTTAGGTTTTGTTTTTCAGTGCTTCTAAACAGCAGATGGTAGAAGAGGAAAATGGTGGAGATTTGTTTGAATTCTGAATCTTTGAGGTTTCAAAAGCCCATGCTAATTTCTGTTAGTGCTCACACACACTCTGCCTCCTGTCCCTGTGCCTCTAACTTGTGAATCAGAATGTAAGTACTTAGCTACACTCAAGACTTGCCTGCCTTCATGCTGCCATGCTCCCTCTGAAACTGTGAGTCCCCAATGAACTCTGTCATATACATATGTGTGTGTGTGTTATACATATATATATATATATGCATATATATACATATGCATACGTGTGTGTGTGTGTGTGTGTGTGTGTCTGTATTTTCCTGCGGAGGTGGTCTCTTCAGGTTCTATATCCCCAATGTAGTGAGTCACAGCTAAGGTCACCCCATTGATTTTTGGGGACCTCCCTTTTCCCAGATCTCTGTCTCATCTTGGAAATGCCCCACCTCCTCACCCCCCATCAGTTGTAGATTTCCATCCATTTTCATGGCCATCTGGCCATTCCTCCTGTCCTTTCCCACATCTGATCCTAACCCCATTTCCCTCTCTTCCAGTTCTCTCCCTTCATTTGCCGCACGACTATTTTATTCCCAATTCTAAGTGAGATTCAAGCCTCCTCACTTTGGCCTTTCTTCTTGTTTAGCTTCTTTGGGTGTGTAGAGTGTGACATGGTACCTCTGTTTTATGGCTAATACCACTTATAAGTGAGTATATACCATGCATGTCCTTTTGGGTTTGGGTTATCTCACTCAGGATGATATTATCAAGTTCTATCCATTTGCTTGCAAAATTCATGATGTCTTGGTTTTTAAAGCTGCATAGTATACCATTCTGTAGATGTATCACATTTTCTTTATCCATTCTTCAGTTGAAGGACATCTAGATTATTTGCAGTTTCTGGCTATTATGAATAAAACTGCTATAAACATAGCTGAGTCATGTCTTTGTGAAATGTTGGAGCACCAAAACACCCATAAAACTTTCAACCCAAAATTTATCTCGTCTATGAGAAATACAGGCATGGGGGAAGGAGCAGAGACTGAGGGAATGGCCAACCAATAACAGACCCAACTTGAGACCCATCCAGTCAGCAAGCACCAATCCCTAACACAATTAATGATAATCTATTCTGCTTGCACACAGGAGCAAGCTGTCCTCTGAGAGGCTCCACACAACATCTAACTCAGACAAATAAAGATACCCACAGCCAAACAGTAGGTGGAGCTTGGGAATGCTTATGGAGGAATAAGAGGAAGGATTGCAGGCCCTAAAGGCAAACTCCACAGGAAGACCAACAGGAATACTAACTAGGAAGACTAACTAGGAAGACTAACTAGGAAGACTAACTAGGACCCTTAGGAGTCTCAGAGACTGAACTGACAACCAAAGAACACACACAGGCTGGACCTAGGCCTTCTCACTCATATGTAGCAGATGTGCAGCTTGGCCTTCATGTGGGTTCCAAAAATCTGGAGTGGAGGCCATCCCAAAAGCTGTCGCCTATGCGTGGGATATGTGCTTCTAGCTGGGCTTCCTTGTCTGAGCTCCGTGGGAGAGGAAGCACCCAGCCTTATGGAGAATTAAAGTGCCAGGGTAGGGTGATACTCACATGGGACCCCACCTGCTCAGATGGGAAGGCGAGGGGGAATGGGGAAGGATTGTGGGAGGGGGTGAGCAGGAAGGGGCCAGTGAGGGGAATGTAAAGTGAATAATTTAAAAATATTAAATTACATTTTAAAAAAAAGCATCCACTAAAGGTATCCAAAATGTAAGGATAGAAATTAACAAGACCTGATTTGTTTCTACAGGCCTGGGGATTTTCTGCAGCATGCATGGTGCTGGTGACCTTCACTGTCTGGTAGAGGGCAGTATCAATGGAACTGTGTGACCTTCAGTAATTCTGTTCTTGCCCTCTGAGAACCCAGGTTCCATCCTGCTGCAGACATGCTGCCTTGAGGACAGTGACCAGGAGATGTTGCTGAGTCACAGTCACTTCTAAAGTGTCGTTGAATCAAGCTTCTGGACCAAGGAGACTTTGTAAGAGATCCCATATAATGTAAGTGGAAAATCCTCCTAGCTGAGCCCTGCCCAGATGGAAGGAGGAATTTTGGGATAGATTTGTGTTTATGCAATAGTAGATAGCTGATATCTTTGAGGTTTTGAAAGTAGAATCCTTTCATCTATCACATCATGGCTGTCAGACCATCTGGACAACGTAGTCATATGAAACCAAGGAGAGACGCCCACTGCCTGCTTGACAACCCACTAAGTGGACACATCACCATTCTGCCATGTTCTTCAAATATACCCAGCAGGGTATAGTGATATTCCCCTTCTTAGAGCCAAATCTGTAAATCATCCTATAATTCAAAGGTTTATTTTTTTTTCTTTTTTCACAGACTGAGCACATGTATTTAATTAACCTTTTGGTTTGTATTGGTTGTTGATACATCTAGTGAGAAGAAATCCCCTGATAGTGCATTTCTTTGTAACTTGTTTTACAATAAAAACAGATCTGTGATAATAAAACCTGAACTTGAGGACTGGCTCTTAAAATAAAAACAAAGCAAGGAGAAAGTCTATAAAGATACAAAGAGATTGGATAATAGGGATGCGTACAGGAGAAAGAGAAGAGGAGGCTAGATTCACTATTTGAAAGAATCACGAGGCTGTATCGGCTGGCAGCAGGGAGGTCCTGAGCCGTGTGTGCACACAGTAAACTTAAGGGCTGTGCCCTGATCTAAGGAAAGGGGAGTGCTCAGCCACAGCTTTATAGGTTTTCTTAGATCTTTAAAAAGAGAAGAAAATCAGTCAAAAATTAACTATACCATCAGTGCTATATCATTAGCTATTCGTACTACCTCAGTTTGACCACAATCTTAATGATGGAAGTAATCATGGTTTTTTTTTTTTTTTTTTTTTTAATGAGTAAGCTGAGGCTTAGGAAGGCTGAACAACTTCATAGGGTCAAAAGATCACACAGATACAAAAGATCAGCTGAGGACTGCAGGCTAGGCTGTCTGACCCCAGACAGAGAGCCTTCACTGGAACACTGCTGGATTGTTCTATCCTTAAGAATAGAAATTCGAAGGGACACACCAGGAAGAAAACACCAGGAGCTAGCTACAACAGGAAACCACCGTTGAACAGCAGACCATCTTATTCAGACTGAACAAGGGTCATCTTATTCAGATCCCTGCCATCATGCATCCTAAACTCTCCCAGATAAAAATGTCACTTGCTCTGTCTACTCTTGTCCCTTTTGGTCCCCTCTGTAACACCAACAGGGTGACTTTTGTTGGAAAATCTCTTTTTTTATTTTCAAACTAAAAATGGTATTATCTTCAAGTAAGATTTGCCATTGTGTAGAAATGTGTTTTGTTCATTGTGTAGACTGTAATCAAGATTGAAACTAATTCAAAAATCTGTCCCCAGGATATTTGTTGACAAGTGCCAACAGATGTGAATTCCCTAAAAATTTATGACTACAGTCAGCTGTTCTTTTTAGTTCCAGTGAATTTGCAAGACCATATATGACAAAGTAAAATTAAAAAATCAACACACTTCCTAAACCATCACCAGTAAGAAAGTACAGTTAGGCTGTATATATTTCATTCTTTTCAAACTCAACTGGGAGGACCTGGGCGTGTTCTAAAGCCCTTGGAAGGCGGACAGCATAAACAGGAAGTAAACACAGAATTGCTCCACTGTCAGACATAATGACCTGAGCGGAGAAGCCTCGGAACTCCCTTTATACCCTACCACATAAAGATTGCAGAGCAAGCCACTGTAGAGATTGTAAATGGTGGTGGGGTTGGTATAGGCAGGAGATACTTTAAACTTATGAGTTACTTTTTAAATTGATATTGCCCACAGAAATAGAAAAGGCTTCCAATTAAAAATAAAACAATCAGCTACTAATTGAGATGCTCATGCCCCAACCCGAAGCACATGTCTGTTGCAGTAGATCCTAAGATAGGAAATGGTCAGGATGAGCGCTCTTAATTAACTGGTTAAGGGCATTCCTTCAGCGCGCCCGCCGCTGACACATGCTGCCCTTTCTTCTTTGCCTTCTTTTTTTAAGTTTTAATTGCTTCACTGGGGCAAGTGCTGACAACTTAGGAACAAAGGAGAGCCTGCGACTGGGGCAAGTTCAACCCCTTGAGTTACTTCACGCGGTAACATCTGCATGATGGAGACAAACCTCCATTGCTGGGGGGAGTCAGTTTATCTTCATAAAACGACATCACCAAGGGTCTTTCCGGCCCAGGTGTGCTCAGCTTCCTTGACCACGGAGAACGGGCAAGCTCTGCACGACTCCCCGGTTATCCTCACAACTGGCCTTAGGTTATTAATTTTATTCTCCAATTTTTTTGCTTCACTCTGAGTGTTCTTTGATCAGTGCTTGATGTGTTCCCTTCAGAAAGTCATTTATTCGGAAACCCTTTCTCCTGAGCCATTCTGTTTGGTGACCATTGACTAAGGGGGGCAGTGGGCAATGACTCTTTGGGGTGGAGGGATGCAGAAGGCAGGAGAGCAAAGATGGGGTACAAAGGTGTGCTTTCTCTCCCGCATGGGTCCTGAAGCACAGAGGCCACCGTTGTTTGTGGTGTATCTGGACTGAGAATTAGCATGGTTGAGTTTGGCTGTGTTAGGAGAAGAACAGTGTTCCCAAAACCCAACTCTTTTTTTTTTTTTTTTAATAAACTTGAATCCTCTGCACTGCCTGGGCACGGAATTACTGACTGACATGCTAAACCTATTAAACATGTATTTTGCAAATTCTGAAAGAAAGAAAAATGCTACAAAAAAAAAAAAAGAAAAGAATTACAGACTCTGAGAGGTTGTAATGCGGTTAACATGGGGGAATGGATCCAGCCAGCTCTGCTCTGTGGATTGCTATTAGCTTACACTTTAAACCTCTGCTGGCCATGTATCTCACGTCGTTCTCCCAAATGCAATCATTCCTCTTTTATCTGATCTCCTACAGTCTCTCTGTTTTATCAATATCTGACAGCAATTCCCAAAGATCCAATATAGTCCACTGTAATATCCTTGTGTGCACTCTTGTCTCTCTTTGAAATCCAATACCTTAGCAATGAAATAATTTATTGTGCTTTGTTTTGGGCTTTTATTTTTTGCATGTGTTTTGATACTATCCATTTGAAAGGGATTGTTTGGAAATTTAAACCAACTGTTAGACTTGGAGTTATGAAAGCAAGATTAAGAATTTCTCTTTCTCCTAAAATCCCTCATAAGCCTTCACTACTTAGTGTAGCAAATGTCCCAGAGTCCCTGGGTCTGGAAATTATGGGAAAATGGAGAAGAATATGTCTTGGTGTCACAGCTGGTGGATGAAGCCATACAGAGGACCCAGGGAGCTAGAAAGAAAAAAATAATCAATGACAGTCCTACTTTTTTCTCAAAATTTCTGTGATGATATGGTTGTCAGAACCTGGAGATGTGTATTTCCACTGGCTTGACCTCCCGTTGGAGATGGCTGGGGTCCCACTGTGGGTCCAGATCCTGGGTCTTGCATTTCTATTCTTGACTCCCCAAAACTGCCATTTATAGGCACTATCTGGGAATGTCTTTATGGGCACACCACAGTCTTGTATGTGCACTGTGAAACTAAAAAACAAGACTTGTTCCAGGGAAGCTGTCAGCAGAGAACTATAAATCTTGATGGGTAGGAAAATATGCATTTCAATCAAAAGAAGAGAGGCGGATATGGCCAGCGGGAGAGCCCTCTGAGGAGGAGCACCACAGCCTGCAGTCTCTGCCCCATCCCACCATAGCCGCCCTTTCCAAGGTTTCTGACCCCACCACCATTAGACCACCACTGCTCTTCACTGTCTACAGACTCTGCCTCCTTCCTGACTGGAAGAACAGAACAATAAGAAATAAAGATTTTTTTTTAAAGATGCCAAATGAGGAACATAGTTGACTTACTTCTATGCAATTACAACTGCAGCAAATTTGAGGCACAAATGAAAAATGCTTTGCTTTCTTGCTAACCTGTGAAAATGCAGTTTTTGCCAGGGCTCTGGTGGGGGTTCCTCCTCTTCCTCTTCCCACTCCTTGCCCTTTCCCCTCCTCCTTGTCTCCCCCTCCCCTCCTTTTCTCCTCTTCTTCCCCCTCCTCCTCTTCCTCCTTTTCTTCCTCTTGCTCACTATCCATTTCTTTCTCCTCCTCCCTCCACTGTCTCCTCTTCCTCTCTCTTCCTTCTATTCCTTCTTTTCTTCCTTCTCTTTTCCCTCCATCATCTCTCCCTCCTCTTTCTCCTTCTCTTCTTTATTCTCACCCTCCTCTTCTTTTTCTTTCTTATATAGGCATACGCCTTGCTTGATAGATCATGACATGCAGTTGAAAATCCATAGAAGTAAGTCAACTATGTTCCTTGTATGGCATCTTTTAAAAAATATCATTATTTCTTATTGTTCTGCTCAGACAAGGTAGACTGGGCTCTGCTTGCTCCTGAAGTTCATGTCTCATCACCAGAGTGGACAGTCTAGGAACAGGCAAGGGAAATTTTCCTTCCTTCTAGAGACAAAGGAGTATAGGCAAAGCTGGAAGGATAAAATGTAGGGAGGGTGAGGTGCGGAGGCCCATGCTAAGGTGTGCCCCTGAGAAGTTACACCATGGTACAGATAAGGGTAATGTCTATTGTGGGAGCGGAGAGAAAAGCACCCATCTTGGGGTGGGGACATGGAGAAATAGAGGCAGACAGGCAGGGAGACAGAAGGGGGAATGGTAGAAAGCAAGAGAGAAGATTTTATGTGCAGCACACATCTGGCACACCTGGCAGGCAATAAGGTAAACTGCTGCTAGGTCCCAAAGGCAGGCCAGTGGAAATGCTGGTTTGCTACCAGAAGCCATGTCTGTCTATACTATATAGATAAGACCATTCTCCTTCTTCCTTTGGAAGCTTGAGTGTCTCCAAGCTAAGGTTTGGAACTCATCAAGACAGCTGCTTTCTTGAAACTAGTCATGTTTTCAAAATATTTGGTCATTTTTACTGTTGACCCACCAAGTAATTATTTGATAGTGTTGGCTAAACTTGAATTGCGGGTCATGGTATTTTAGTAAATTAGCTGTTAGGAACCAGAATTGTTTCTAATGTTTTATTTTTCTTCTTATTTTTAAAATGCTTTTGATAGAAATACAATTATATCCCTACCTTCTTTCTTCCCAGCTATCTATCAAAAACCTCTCCTGTGTTTCCCCACTCTCAGGTTGACAACCTCTTTTTCTGTTTTATTATTATTGTTACACACACACACACACACACACTCCACCCATACATGTACACACACACAAACGCGCACACTCCTGAGTCTGTCTTCCGTTGGTGGTAGGAGTATGGTCTCAGGATTGACCACGATGCCCCGGACAGCCAGTAAGAGGGCTGATCCCCAGGAAAGGTTGATTCTTGTTCTCTCGGCAGTCATCAGTTGCCTGTAGTTCCTTGTCTTAGGGTGGGACTCTAAATTTTTCCACCTTCCAGGCTAACATATTCACTGATAAAACCATTGTTCCATAACTTTTGTTTATGGCAACCATTTTCAGGGAAGACTGCTTTACATCAGATTTCCTGGTGTCCTGTCCTTTACATTCTTTTGAGATGTTCTCTGTTGTGTAGATGTGCGAACTATGATGTATAAATATGTGTGATATATAGATCTGTATGATATACAGATATATCGGGGGGGGGGGGGGGATGGCTTCCCACTGTGTTGTATCCAGTTGTTGTTTCCTCAGACTGTAAAGAGGAGTGTCTTTGGTGGCAGGTGGCAACCACACTTCCCCAGGGAAGATGACTTAGGCACTTCTGTTTCTCATTCTTAAGGAGCTCACCATGTGTGAGGGAAGACTGACATCTAAGTCAGTGCATCCAATGAGGCATTTTACCCTAGCCAGCCTTTAAAGCAGCAAGCAGTGAGTCCTCAATCCTGGTGGTCCATGGTGGCCAGACTTTCATTTTTAATCTGTAGCAGCCTGTGTTTTCTCCAGACTTGCCATATTAAATAAAACCTGACTCTAACTGGATCTCCCTTAGCTTGTGCTCACCTGCACTCTACAAAATTTACATTGTGAGCACAAGTTGCTTCTCTACATCAAATTTAATTCATTCTCAGATACAAACTACAGTCCGGAACTGTAGTGTTCCGGACACCTGCTAGAGTAATTACTTTATTAGAGATTCAAAGTGGAACCCTTGATTTGCATACACTAAGGTTTAGCAGCTGCAAAGACTCCTCTTCATAAGTTGTATCAACTACTTTCTGTAACCAGCAGAGCCATTCGAGGAAGGGAAGGTTTATATTGCCTCACAGTTTCAGAGGGCTATCAGTCTACCCTGACCAGAACGTGAGCTTTTGGAAGCCTGTGATGAAAGACACCTTACATGGCAACTTACCAGGACGCACATTATGCAGGATTACAACCAGATTATAAGCTGTGTGACCCGCTCCAGCCAGCCCTACTCCACAGTTTACAAGCTGGTGTCCCAAACTGGAGACCAAGTATTCCACCATGAGCCTGAAGGGGGCACTTCAGATTCAAACCATTACTCGAGTGTACATGTGAGTGACCTCAGGGAAGACTGGCATCCTGGAGACCAGGTTAACTTTGGAATGTGGGTGCTGTATCATTCAGACGTACGATAGATGGATGCAGCCATGTCTGAGCATAGTAACCAAACAAAACAAATGCCGATAGAGTCTGATGGTGATAGTTAAAGATCAGCTCTTGTGAAGATGCAGACTTCTCTAGAATGAATGCACCAGGATCAAGGTTGCTTTTTACATGGAACTGTTGGTTGTGCTTCTGGGGTGGTCTCTTCTACAAGCTGCCGGGTTCCACGTGTACCCTATACTAGTGCCCCTCACTAGTATAGCCCCAGCACTGAGCTTGCTTCTGTGGGAATCTCTCCCAGCAGACTGTTAACAGTGAAGAGGTAGAAATAGGAGGATTTGTATTGAGTCAACAAACATTTACTTAACCTTCACTGTGTGCTTGCTCTGGCCCTGGGGTAGATACTGGAAATGGTGAATTCTATTCTTATGGAATCTGCATTCAAACTGAGGAGACAGAACCAAGTTCTTGCCTTTGAACTGGTTCACAATTAAGTCCCAGTCAAATGTTAAATTAGCATTCTGTTAATCTGTATGGCAGTTTTGTGAGTTTTTTTTCAATGTCAGTATAAGAGGGAATAAATGGGACTCTGAGATTATCATTGTCAGAGAGGGTAAAAGGCCCTGCTAATACTAAGAGAAATTTTAAAGGTTTAATATAACGAAATATGTTCTTATTATGCTTTCTTTAGCCAAAGCATTCTTTGATTTTAAAAGTCTGTACTGGTTGTGGCACCAGCTTGTTACTAGAAGTAGCCCAGTGCTTCCTAAAGTACTTCCTTTAAGACATGAAGGGAAAAAAAGACATGAAGAAATAACTTGAGCTGTTTGCAGAAGTTGGGGTAAACTGAAGGTCTCCCTGCTATCAACTGAGGGAGCTCCGTCTCTCTGCATCCAGTGTAGTGCTCACTTCCTCTGGCAGGCCCGAGGCCAGAGAAACAAAAGTCTTCACACACACACACACACACACACACACCGCTATGACAGGGGTGTAGTTAGTAGTTTTTTCTTGAATATTCCATCTTGTCACAGATGTGTCCTCGGCCCTTTAGAAGGCAGACTCAAAAGGGTTTTTTGTTTCATTTTGTTTTGTTTTTCCTGATAAATAATAGAATTATCCTTTGTTCAACACAGAGCAATGTACCCCCTCCCCTTAAGCTTTTTGATAAGGTAAGACAAAACCACTCTAGGTAGAAAATGTGTTCCCTCCGATAAGAACTATGCAGAAATGAAAACATAAGTCCTGAATGTGGGTCTCTGCACCCCAGGGCTAGTGTTGTGTGGGAGACCTCTCTTAGGGAAAAGCAACATCCATATATCCTAAATCCAGAAATGGAATTTCCAAAAGGCCAGTGTCCAACTTGGTGAACCAATGAGATTTCACTGAGGTTCCTCACAGGACTGTGGGTCAAGGGTCACTTACAGGAACATGAATAACTGGAAATTGGCTATAATACCACAAGCCCACCCCACCATGAAAGCTGTGTCCCCGGAGCTCTCTGCGTAGCTTACAAGCAGCTCACAGGGTCTAAGAAATTGCCTTTTCTTAGCTTCAATTTCTAGAATTTTTCCTTGTATATAAAACCAAGGAGTTGCCTTGTGAATCTTGCAAGTTTCAGTTTTTCCAGACATGTTTATTTATCCCCTCGGAAACATCCCCTTCCTCCCGGATGGATTGTTTCAGTTCAGAGTAAACCTCTGTACACCAGGTTTCTACAGGAAGTAAAAGGAGAAGGTGGCCTGAGTATTAGTGCTCGTTCACCTTCCTGCTTTCTGCCTCTGAGTTCACTGCAACTCAGAGAGCAATGTTTGAGTTCAATCAAGTTTAACCACTGGCCTTTAAAAAAAATCAAGCTTCAAATTTTTAAGGAAATAACTGAATCTAGAAACTTTACAACAAAACATCTGAAATATTAAAACAAAGTCAAGTTTATTTGATACTATATATATATATATATATATATATATATATATATATATATATATATGAATGTGTGTGTGTGTGTGTGTGTGTGTGAAATTAGAAAAGAACTCAAATTTGCAACTAACAGGAAAGGAGTTCATAACAGTTCAAACTGTACAACTATACTTAAAGTAATAAATAAAAGTATGGCCATAATGAATGAAAATGTATATAATTCTGGGTAGAATTACCAAAAAGATGGAAGTACATGTTATCCATAGTACGTGATTTTAAATGTAAAGATGTATTAGAGTTGGAAACACATACAAAGGCGGGAATGGCAATAGTGGTACCAGATGAATGGAGAGAGAGATCTGTATTAGTGATCATGTATTCCCATTTGTTAGAAAGGTATAAACATTTTGGATATGTAGGCACCCACTAACAGGATTTCTAAATCAATAAAGCAAAAGTTGGAGGATTAAAGGAAAAAATTTAATTTGCAGTAGATTTTAGAACCCTCTCCAAGCACTCATCGCAAGTATTTGAGAAATAAACATTTAGAACATGAAAGATTACAGTGGGGAAAAACGCTTTCATTACCTTGACCTACTTAGTATCTAAAAACCACTTTGACCAATAGCAGAGTCTACACCTTTCTGGCACACACAGATTATTAAATATCTGTACTAAAGGAAAAAGGTGTCTGAAAGTCAATGTCTCTATTCATCTTGGATAGAGAAAATTTTAAATGCATATCAAATAGCTAGAAAGAAATGTGATTTTAAAAATAGTGAAATGAGTCCAGTATGAATATGGTACATGGTACATGGTACCTGGCTGAATCAGATCTCCTGAGACCAAGTCCTGAAATAAATACACAATGTGGTTGTTAGTAGGTGTTTTAATGGCAAGATACTTTTTCTAATAAAGGAACTGGCTGTGTATAAAACATTCCACAAAGATCTAAACAAATGCTATTCTTCTTGGATGTCCTTGAATGGTATCCCTCACTCGGGTTCAGGTAAATATCAATATAGTCTTTTCCAGGGCTCAGAGACGTCTCCATGAACCATCGAGGACATCCCTTGACCACCAAGGTAGAGAAAAAAGAGACACTGGATTTCCTTCTCCTGGGCTTTTCCTGGAAGTGACTCCCATCCCTTTTACTGTGCGAGTTATTAGGTAGATATCATCACACTGCTTCTCTTAGCTTTGAGGGGTCAGAAAATGCTGTGTTTAGTATTTCCCAGCAGGAATACCATGAAGCAGGATCTGGTGAAGACTCCTTAGTGTTAGTGACCCAAAAGGCCCTTGCTACTACCATTCTGAATTAATCAGAAAGTCTGGTGAGTTAAGAAATAATAAAAAATATTGATTACTTACACAGAACTCTGAAATTTACATAAGTTTCCCAATTCTGGACTTTTCCCTACACTGTTGCCTCTTCAAAATTATTTTTAAAAAGCAAATAAGACATGTTAGTTAAGGTTGATTTATTTTGCTAGACTTAGCATTCTAGTTTTTCACCCAAATCCTAAAAGATGAAATGTAGAACAGCCATTTTCTATTTGCAGTTCTCTCAGGGACCTGCCCACAACTGGAGCGAAATGAGAGCAGAAGACTTAGCAATGATTGTGTCTCTCCTCCCTCCCTGCTTACAGGAATTGGTTGAAATCCAGCTAGAAGGCACAGTTATAAACATTGGTGTCTTGGAAGTAGTTAGCAAATGCAGCTAGAGGATCAGTACTGCAGTGAAGAAACGAAAGATGAGCCAGAATTCAGAGTTTGTGTGGTGTGTCGAGGGTGCCATTGTTTTCTGAAAGTGCCATCTCATTAAGGAAAGTATGGAAGCCAAATGTTGGGAGAGCTAGCCTGGGCTAGCTCATGCGATTTGGCAACAACCTTTAATCTGAAATCTAACTGCAATAAAGCTTCGTAGTCTCTCACACGCATGAGGCATTCACAGAAATGTCATGATGGTTAAGGAGGGAAGGTCTTGGACAGTGAGGGTGGACTGGGCAGTGTCAGCAGCAGCCCTGGGGTAAGGAAGACACAGCATGGGGAGGCTTTCCAGCTTCCAAGCTAGACAAACAGCCTGGGACCACGGCTTCTTTCTCCCTTTTAGGAGCTTGGCTAGTTCAGCCATTTCTCCTGCATTTAGACATTAGCTGCCTTCTCTTCAAATTGGTGGTGCCCGTGCTCGTCATGTGACATTGTCAGGAGGGCTGGCTGTTGCTGTATCTGTGACATCAAGAAATGATTTAACAAACCTGGTGCTGAGGAGAAAAAAAATGTATTAGACTTTTCGGGTTTTGCCTTTAAAAAAAAAAAACTATATTAGAAAAAAATGGCTGGGGCACTTTAATGACTGGGCTGATTTTATTCTTTCTTAATAATGGACACGGCACAACTAAAACAGGAAGCCTGTGCTTTTTATATTATTATATTTAAATTTCTCCCATTACCGGCTTACTTGTATTTTTAATGCGCACGTGTGCATATGCTTGTTTATCCCAGCTCCATCTTTTTCCTTTCCTGGTGTTGGCTAAGGCATGGCAGAAGTGAGACTTGTTGAGACAAAAGGGAGACAGAATGGAGTCCTGAAATCAGCAGTGTGAACATCAGTTGATGCTTTAATTTCCATGTTCCTCGGTTACGCAAGCCCACTGATTTGGAATTTCAACATAACCTTGAACCGTCACCAACTTTAATTTTCCCCATGCCTCCACCAGTAGTAATTGGGCCTCCCTCCTGCCGCTGCTGTGGCCGCTGGCTTTGTAGTTACTGTCTTTCCTGGGCTTCCAGTGACTTTGTTTAATTCCTCTTGGCAGCTGTAAGGGCTGGATGCCAAAGTCCTGTGCTCCTCACATCAGAACCAAGGCTCCCACTGGCACACCATGGTTGGCTGAACTGAGCCTCTGAATTCTCAGCAAAGTTCCCTTGGTGAGATTTCTGGGCGGGCCAGGAGCTTTTTTCTCAGGCTAATGTTAAAAGCAGGGCTAACGGGTCAAATACAACAACTGATTTCAAATCCTTGGCTATCTTTTCCTCATTCAATAAATGACTTAAATAACTTACTTCATCAACAGGACCTCAGCTTTCTCTTTGCTAAAATGAGAACATAAATGCTACTTACTTCAAAAGGTTGTTTGGGATTAAACTAATTAGTCTAGATAATGGGTGCCTGGACTACATTAAGACTACAAGTTAGTAACTACTGTTTCACCTTTCCTCCAAGGGTCCCTCCAGTGTGTTCCCCCACAAGATAACTAATTATATATACATATATATATATATTATATATATATGTATATATATACATATATATATTATATATATGTGTATATATATTATATATATATATATATATATATATATATATATATATATATATATTGTTAGGCATGGAGTTCATCTGGATGGACCCCTCCCTTAAAATCAGAAGTCTGTGAAGCTAGGAATTGAAACTGTAGGACTCTGCTGACTGGCCAGAAGTGTGGGATTTGCATTTTTATCTCTGGCTCTGGGTGGAGATGTGACATTCTGACCTTCCCCAAATATCCTATGATTATTATGTAGCTGTAGTTTTTCTGGTAAAGATCAGGGAAAGACACTGTTCTCTCCCTAGGAGTCAGATTTTGAGGAGAATGTCAATTACCTGGATGAAAAGCACACCTCAGGAAAGCTATGTGTTCTAGACAATTTAGAGTTAGTGTAAAATTTGCCTGCACTACAGAGCCAGACCATGGCTCCGTTGGGCATCTCCTACACTTACCCTTTAAAGTGTCTCACTTAAAAATAAACCCTGTCTTCTACATGGCGCTCTCTGCCCTGTCTGAATTCTTTCAGTGGCGATCACAAGGAGCAGGGTGCTTGGGGGAGGCCAGAGGCAGATGCTGATGGGCACTGCAGTGCTTACACATCCATGTGTCATGCTCGGTCTTCAGGGTCTAGCAACTTTCTATGTTTAGCATGGTGGTTCCTTCTTAGGCATAAGGTGACTATGTCTTTCACATCACAGGGCAATACACTGGCTAGACATTAGACATTTACTCTCACAGCTTAGACATCAGTAGTCAACAAGGTTTTGTTGTCTCTGGAAGCTAGAAGGAAAACTCCAACATTGCCTTTTCTTAGCTTTGTCCTGTTCCTAGAAACCTCTGTATGTAACTACACTGCTCCAGTGTCGACATCTGTTGTAATGGGGCTATCTTCTCTTATGTTTTTGGTTGTAAGCCTAGCCTTTAACGGCTGGGCCATCTCTCCAGCCCATGAGGCTATTTTCTCATGTTTTATTCTCCTTTGTCTCTGTCTTATAATTATAAAGATACTAAAAATATTACTCTAAAGGAGAAATATAACCCAGTATTTTTCCATATTGACTAGTTACATGCATAATAATCCTTCTTCTATTACTGTCTTGTTCTGGAGTCCTGAGAGTTCCAATTTCAATGTACATTTTGGAAAGACATCAATCTACCCATAACATTAAGGACCTTTTGTTTTGTATCAAAAGTAGTTATGATTTCTATCTGTCTACTGTCATGGTAAGTCAGGTGCTATCAGTACCCACCAGTAGGAAGTAGCTGTGTCTCTAGCATCTTGCTCAGTTTCCTCAGCTTCCTGTGGCTTTTTAATCTCTGAGAAAAGAATTCAGGCCCCAGTGTAGTGTAGAAGATAAATAGTAGTTTTTGTAGAGTTGAAGACATCACACTCTCAAGAGGGTAATTTAAAGGGGACAAAATTTAATGGCACAAATTGAAGTTTTAGGCAAGTTTATATTATATTATTTCCGAAGTCTCTTGAATAGACAGCTTTCCTGAAGGGTGTTTAGGTGTCCAGATGATTGACTGGCCACTTGAAATTGGCTCTTGTGAAGAGGACAATGGTATGCCCCTGTTCTTTATCAAAAGCCTTGAGTATGAGCATCTGGGAAGCTCAGGATGTCATATCTCCATCCAGGGCCAGAAAGACGACTGAACTAATTCTTTTTAATCAATAGCCAGAGTCCTGAAGTTTCAGCTTCTGATTTTATAGGCTGACTCTAAGGGAGACCTCTAAGGCTACTGTCCTCTCATCAGTTATCCATGGAAGTTAATATTGATTGCCAGTTCCACTGGATGAAGCAGCAATGGCCAGGAGAAGCCTTCAGCCATACCTGCCAGAGACTGTCTAGATTAGGTTATAGTCTCGAACTTGTTTATAAAGAATTATTTAGATCAAGCTAATTAGGGTGTAAAGACTCACTCTATATGTGGATGGCACCGTTTCATTGGCTGGGGCCCTAGACAAAAGAGAAAGTGTTGTTTAATAGCTGGGATGGACACTTAGGATCAATCCAGCCAGAAGGGAAGGTCACCAGAATAGTTATTTCCCAGCTTCAGTCACTGCTGGTATTGGCTGCTGAACTTAGAAACAATGCCCACCCTTTGTGGTTCAGATTAAACTGTTTGGGGCTAAAGCACAGTCTTTTGGGTCATTAAAAGCCCCTGAGTGATTTCAGTGCTGAGACATGTTTGAGAGCCACTGGACTAGAGGAACCAAGAGCTCATCTTGGAAGATTTTCTACTTGATTTAGAAAGACCTAGCTAAAGGAATAAAGTCTTCTTGTTTATTCAAAACCCTTGGACTTAGGAATTATAGTCCAACAATTGCACTAAAACTATAAAAAGTAATATAATGCATATATAGTACAGAATATAAAACCTGTGGTATATTCTGGACTGCACCTATATCAAACAGGATTTCTGTGCAGAAACATGTAAATCTCTATATTATAGGGAAGCTGATGTCAGTTCTAGCTAGCTTCCAATAACCAATATGAATGGTACTAAGCTTTAAACAAGAAAATTTGAGTTTTTAGATTTTCATAGATCACTGGGTTGAAGACTATAGGATTCTAAATGAGATTATAAAACTAGATGTTATAGAATCCAGGTTTTATGTCTCTGCATTGTGCTCCTGGTCCTACTGTCCTAGACAGAAGAAAATTTGAAGAATGTTGCTGTGTAGTCAGAAAGGTTAGCTCCAGTTACCCAGCTCAACTGAGCATAACTGAGCCCCAAAGCCTCTTCTACTTTTGTAGAATTTAGTTATTCACAAACTTCCAGTTTAATGAGAAATACACTTTTAAGTATTGTCTCCCAAATCCCTTTTTCTCAGTCTTTGTCCATGAACACAGTTGGATATAGAGCTTTTAATCCTTCATTCATATGACTGTGGTTCTCATGAGAACTGGAGAAAAACCAGAGGGACAGACACACACACAAGGAGAAGGACCTGTGGAATCAGTTGATGACAGAGGCAGGGGTTGGAGCTGTACAGCTGCTGGCCAAGGAAGGAGAGCTTTTACTGGCATAGTGACAGCTGTGGGTAAAATAAAGAGAGGCAGAGAGGCTTGGAGACTTCAGCATGGGCACAGTTTTACAGTTTTACACTCAGCCTCTGATTTGTGTTCTCTAGAACTGCACTAGAAGAAATGTCTATCAGAAGCTTCTGGCAGCTTGTGTGTTAGCCTCCCTGGAAAGTGCATCTCAAACCCGAGCAGCAGTAGTCTCCAGAGCAGAAGTACCCTGTGTTTTGTTTGACAAGACCCTTCTCCAATGCACCTCTTTCTGTGCAGAGTGCCGGTGAATCCCACGCCATTTCTCAGGTGACTCTTCTTAAGCCATAACTGATGATCCTGGCTTCTGACTCTAGGTTGTTTTTTGAAAAAGTCATTCTCTGATTCCTGGTTCTGGAGCTGATCGTGGGATGTTCACTTTGCTTGTCGGAAATAATAAATAACCATAGTCAGGAGAAACGATTTCCTGGCACATTGGCTGCAAGGGAGCTATGCTTCCTGAGAAAAGATGTGATCTCAGAGAGCTAGGGTGTTTCTGACTTAATTGATGAAATCATTAACTCCGAGTTTCAGGAGGTGTGGTGTACCGCCCCCCCCAGGAGGCAGAGGAGAGGGAATTTCAGGAATGTTTGCAAGGTGGAGAATTTCACTTTTGTGCAAACAAAATTATCAGGTTATTTTCGAAGGCAGCTACCTCATCTTGGTCCAGACTGGGGGGAAAAACCAGAGGTGAATGGAGAAAGAAGATAAAGTTAGAGTACTGATGGAGAGGGGAGATTCAAAATAAAGGTATTACACAGTTGACAAATATGGGACATTAAAGATAATTTGGTTATTTAGGGTAAACGGCCAAGGACTTTTCTTTTGAAACCTGAAGACTAAGATTTTCTTTTGAATTTCTTCCTCCTCTTTTTCTTTCTCCCTTTCTTTCCTTTTGGTTTTTTAAAGATTCTTAAGATTTATTTATTATTATATGTAAGTACACTGTAGCTGTCTTCAGACAGCACCAGAAGAGGGCGCCAGATCTCGTTATGAGATGATTGTGAGCCACCATGTGGTTGCTGGGATTTGAACTCAGGACCCTTTGGAAGAGCAGTCAGTGCTCTTAGCAATTGAGCCATCTCTCCAGTCCCCCCTCCCCCCTTTTTTGTCTTATTCAGTGTGGAAGGATAACTAATGCAGGAGAGTTAAAACCTGTGACTTGGTTTAGGGAAGAGGGATGGAAAAAAATGAAAGGAGAAGAAGGGGAACAGAAGGGATGTAGAGTGGAGGGAAGCAGAAAAGGGGAGGAAGGGATGGGAGGGGAGGGAGGAGGGAGAGGGGAAGGAAGAAAAGGTGGGTTGGGAGGGAGGAGGGGAGGGGAAGGAAGTGAGGAGGGAAGAGAGGGATGTCTTTCATACTATGTCAGAGGAGGGAGGCATAAAAGAAACATCTTTATTTTCAACTATGCTTTCAGAGGAAAGCAAGCAGAAAACATTTCTCCAGGGCCACAGGGCCTGTATCAGCAGGAAACAGAGGTGGTTTGGCAACTGGAAGAATAGACAGCCAATTATGCATTTAAGCCAAAATAATCTCTGTTTGCATCTTTCAATTAGAGAGGAGAGACCTAAATAATATATTTATCACAGAGAGGTAGAATATGGCTGCAGTCAGCTCTAGGAGGTTTGTCCAAATATAAAGTAGGTGCCTCCCTTTAGTGGTCATAGCCCTAGGGACACAGACCCAGACTGACTAGTTTCTGCAGACATAGTACAAAGAAGGGACAAGGTGGACTTGGAATATATATGTGTGTGTGTGTGTGTGTGTGTGTGTGTGTGTGTGTGTATGACCCAGATGTTGGAGCTCCTGCTTTCCTGAGTCAAATTACCTGCTGGGAGCATAAGGACCCAGAAGGCCAAAGCTTTGTACAAAGCATCAATACTCCTCAGCCAGCTGCTTTAACTGAGCAATTCTTCTGACTCCTGAGTCTCCTATAATGATGGCAAGGGTGGCTTCAGTAGCAGTTAAATAGTTCTGTTTGGTAAATGAAAATCACTAGCTTACACATGTGTGTGTGTGGTGTGTGTGTGTGTGTGTGTGTGAGAGAGAGAGAGAGAGAGAGAGAGAGAGAGAGAGAGAGATGGTTAATTTTATGTATCGCGTATTGCTTTGCTTGGCTAAGGAACCTTGTTATTGATCGAATACTTATGTGGCTAGATATTACTTTGGAGGTACATTTGGTTTATGATAAACATTTAAATCAATAGGTTTTGAATAATGCTGGTTACCCAACACAGCAAGGACAGGCTTCGTCTAATTACTTGCAGACCTTAGCAGCAAAGATTGCTGCTTTCAAAAAAAAAAAAAAATTCATTCTGCTTGAGACTGAAATGTGATCCTGCAGGGGCTTCCAGCCTGCCAGCCTCACACCTCTCACCTTGCTGGCCCTCAAAATTGCATGAGATAATCCCCTACAACATTACTTTCTACACCTTGGTGGGGTAGGGGTGGGGTGAGGGCAGGATCCCTGATCTGAAAATGTGAAGTCCCAACCCTTTCCAAATCAAAACCTGAGCACTGAGATGTCACAGATGGGAACATCCCAGGCCTGAATTCACATGGCAGTGTAGACATAAAAGCATCTGCCTCACAGCAATGTATTAAATTCCACTGTGGCTAAGTGTAAAGAATAGCCTCAAATTTTGTTCTGGCATTTAGATCCATCTCCCAAGATAGTTCATTGTATATTAGCAAATATACTGGATAAAAGGCATTCATCCCAAGCAGAGAGAGTGTGATATGCTTGTTGTATGAAGTGTGTGTGTGTGTGTGTGTCTGTGTGTGTTTGGTATTTGGTGTATATATGGGTGAGTATGTGTGTATGTGTTTGTTGTGTGATGTATGGTTTGTGTGTGTGATTATTATGATGTGTGGTATGTGTGTGTGAAAGTGGAGGATGTATTTGGTGTATACATTTGGTGTGTATGTGATATGTGTGCATGTGTATGTTTGGTGTGTATATTTGTGTATATGTGTATTTGGTGTGTTCATGGCATATGTGTGTGCAAGTCTGGTGCATGTATATTGTATGCCTGTGTATATTTGGCATATATATATATATATATATATATATATAGGGTTATTTGTGTGTGTGTTTGATGTATGTATATATGATGAGCGTTTGGTGTGTATATGGTGTGTGTAGAATGTGTTTGGTGTGAATGTGACTATACTCTTGATTCTGTTTATCTAAAGAAACCTAGCACAATAGAAAGCCAGCATCTGCCATCTTGACCCTGTAGGGGTGCCTCAGGATTCAAAGCTGTGGCTGAAGAAGTGGCTGGGGGTCACAGCTCCGACCCACTTGTCAGGCATATGCCACCTCTTGTTTCTGGAGAGTCATGAGAGTGCTGATTTCTGATCTGGTGAGGAGCACATGCAAAGTCCTCCACCCCTTCCCCTTCATCTGGAGGAAGTGCTCCTGACATCGTCTACTCCTCCTCAGAGTGTGTGGTAGGGTTTGCTAATGTTTGTTTGTTACTACCCTCCTGTCCAACGATCTACAGATAATTTTATCCTATGTGTGGTGTTAATTTTGCTTGTCAATTTGGCTGGCTTGATGGATGTCTAGAGAACTGGGAAGACGCAATGCGCATGACCAGAGAAGACTGGAATGGATGCCAGAGCACAGACATGAGTCCCAGCATGCAACAGGACAGTGATGGAGTGGGAAAGCAGAGGAACTGGGAAGTTGCTGTCTCCTTAGCCCTCCATTTCCCACCCCACACCTTTGCCTAAGGCTGCATCCTGGGGCCTCACCATGGTAGGAGACCTCCGTGGCTGGGGGTGGCTTAGAGCCTTTGTCCTTAGATGAGGAGAAGCAGTGTTGCTGGTCTCTCTTACTCTGGAGCTCTGGATTCTTTGTGGACAGAGCAGTGTTTTGTCTCCCTGACTCTCCAGCCAGTGGGCAGCCATTGTGGGACCTTTCAAGCCATGCTCACAGGAGATTATCCAGCTAATCCCCTTTTGTGAATTGAATACTCACTTCTGCTGCTCTGGAGGACTCCAGTGTAATTAGAACAGGATGACACAGTGATTACATATTTGAGAATGAAATGAGATTTTCAAATGGATTTTGAAAATTCAGTACTCTGGGGTAGCCAAGGATTGTGGACAATAAAGAACAACTAAAGACAGTGTTTGTGGTTCCTTAAGTAGATTATCCATATGTCCTAATTTCAGGTGTAAAGAACTATCATCTGCCAATTCTAACAAAAGTGAGGAGTTTGTCAGGTCACAGGAGAAGGAAGAAGAGCACATGATCTTTAAATAACCTATGACCTAGAAGCAGGCCTAGAAGGATAATAAGTTTAATGAGGATGGAATTGTCAATCACTCCCCGGGGGGACTTGTCTTTTTATTTTGAAATCAACAGTTATTATAAAGACCAGTTGGCTTTTGCTTACCAACATATTCTACTGTTATTTTTAGATTCTCAAAGTTTATTCTATAAATTCACTCTCTACAGAGAACTGAGGTGCTCAGCCACTAACAATCCAAGAGAAAATCAATAACTTCCTCTGAGTCCCTGTGGCTTCCCACTGAATAGGCTTTCTGGTCAACCTACCTAGTTAGTTGATTTTTCTCTTGTGGCCAACCAAAACTGACTAACTAGCACATCCTTGTGTCTTATGTGAGAAGAAAACCTCAGAAAGGATGCTCAGATGTGACAGACCCTTGAAGCAATGTAGAAAATATGCCAACAGGATCCAGGTATCTCATATTTTTGATATGCTTCTAAATTATCTAATGTGGAAAAAATTAATGCTACCATTTTGGTTGTTTAGTCATAGGCTGAATTAGAATTTGCTTCAGATGTTCCCCAACCTATACCAGTCTTTCCTTCAGGATGGCTCTGCTGTTCTGAAGAAATCTTATGCTATGTTGTCTTATGGGGTCAGCTCTGAAATCCAAGCTTCTCATTCTGCCTTGCTCCAGACGGCTCAGTGATGCCAACTGTACTAGCCAGGCATCAGCCTGTCACAGCCCATAGGTTATAAGGTCTGAAGTATGGAAACCAAGCCCCAAGGCACGCTTAGGATTATAATCTCTCCATCTGGAGTCCTGTGGTCAGGTCCTGCTCTACTCACTCAGTTTTGTCCAAGATATAAACTGTACTTGTTCTGTAAAGTAAAATAAGCTGCATCTGGTAGGGGAGGGGATGCTAAGCTGCTGGTGCTAGGGAGGTGCTACTAACAGACTTCACCACACTGAATCAGGTAACTGGACATTTTTGGAATCAATCCAAGGCAGCACATGAGATGAGGAGCAGTGTGTAATTCCAAACTTATCTTTACTTACAATGCAAAACAGAAGACCACAGTGAGTGTTGTCACTGCCAATCCTGATCATGCTAGAAAAAAAGTAATAAATTGAACACAAGTGAGCAATAGCCATAGAAGCTAAGTACCCAAGGAGAAATATCCTATACATATAGGTAAATAGACCTGTCATAGACTATATGAATATATATGAATGTACAAGTGTATAACCCCATTTAATTGTAAGCTATTATTATTAAACATCATTCATAGCTCTAGAATCCCCTACAATGAAACACCCATTAATTTACTGAGGTACACTGGTGGGATACTCACTGTGAATGGGGATCTTCTCTGTGGGCAGGGCCATGATATGCTAGAAGATTGGCAACCCAATTATTCCACAGATACACAGCTTGGAGAATAACAAGTACTAAAGCCATGCCGCCTCCATTGCTATTCTTTGTATCTTACAGTTGTGAAGTTTACAAAGGCAAAGGGCAAGTCTCATATACTTGTCTAGTCTAAAAGCATAGACAGAATGCTCGATGTGTGCTACGCATTAGCTGAATTGAGTTTAGATTCTAGAGAATGCGTAGCTTCAGGGGAGAAATTAAACAAATAGACCATATACCTTAAAGTGTTAAGTCCTATAGTCCTGCATAGGCTAAAGGAGATAACCTGTGAGCTGGCTGTATATCCTAGTTAATGGCTGCTCACTTGCCTTAATCCCCAGAGTAGGAATTGAAATTTAATAACTATATTGCACTAAAAAATTTAAATTATAGACAATAAAATCATAACAAAGGTACATTTAGTGTCATACAGAGAAGAACATTAAGAACGAATCGAATCATCTGAGGTGGGATGAAATTGTGTTAAAGCTGGAGTCAGGACGCTGTGATGGCTGGAGTTTTAAGAAACATCAAGGACATAGAGGCAGACAGAGGTGCAAGGAAGGGATGGTCAGACAGGACCTTGTCAGCTGACCTGTATGGATTTCCTTCCAACTATAAAGAAGTCTCATTTGACAGTTTAGACCTCAGGAGGTTCATTTTTAGAGGACCATGGTGACTTGAGAGTGTGGAGTGGTAAGCACGGTGAGACTGCAGTAGACAGGAGGGGCATGGTTCCTCTCCTGGTGATGGAGTATGACTGGCTTGGAAGGAGTGAGAAATGATTTGATTCCCTGTGTGTTTTGGACACAGGGAGCAGACAGTTGGTAGGTTCCATGTGGAAGAGGTGGAATAAAGAATCTAAGATGGTTCCTGGAATTCTAGCTCTACAAACTAAGACGCATGACCATGGTATGTTCTGAGGTGGATAAGAATCCAGGAACAGGTGTAGGGAGTAGAACAGCCCAGCTTTGTGTCCTTTAAGTGTGAGAGACTTATTAGGTATCCAGGTTGAGTGCTGAAAGGCGTTTAGGAGATTGATTCCAGAGCTTATGAGGTCTGGAAGCCATTGAAGTACATGTTTCAGGGAAGAACCCCACCCCAAGACTCATAATGGAATCAACACAAAAAGGTGAAGCATGGAATGACTGGGAGAGTTGACCTTAGAAATGTAACCAGCCACCTCATCCAAACTGTCCTCTTTCCGAGAATCCTTGGAGATATCATGAGTGACATTATACAGAGTAAAGACTTCACAAGCATACTCATTTAATTATTAAAGAATTCCAGATGACTGCCTGTTTGAGGGGCCACTCAGGTGGCACACACTTAGGCTGGGATCAGAAAAGGCAGTCTGGGACATGGGAACACACTTGTGTTTTTGATAAAAGGGACATCACTTAAACAGCTTCACCCAGGTGTTTCCAACAAGGCTCATCTAGACAGACAAGTCATGTATGCTAGAGTAGTGTATATTCGAAAATGGGTCTTCCATCCAAGTCACAGTGTGAACTTGGGAATTATTTTTTGTGGGTGTGAAAGATGTGTTGTAATGTCTAGGAAAGAATTGATGGAGAATGAAGACAAGTAACCTTGGAAGACATGTGGGCCCAGAGTTTATAAACAGCAGAGACATCACATACGGGGAAGAATATAGTCAACGCACAGACTGTTTTCAATAAAGGAGAAAAAGATCCCACATTCTACAGAACAGCACTAATGCAAATATACTTACACCAGAGTCCTGAGTGAATCTGAATTATGTGGAGTTTGACGATGTTCATATTGTATTTGCAGGCAAAGTGCTGTGTGAGGCTATGCCTCCAGATTGTACTTTCACAGGAAGAGTCATAAAGCACTCTTTCTAGTCCAGCTTCTGTTTAGGGCTGGCCTACATTTAAAAAAAAAAAAAGCCAGATCTTGCTTCTGGTGACTTTCACAATAGTGTTGAAATGGCATCCGCCCTTGTGATTCCACACAAGTGGTCCAAAATAGAAATGCAAAAAGTTGGGGTCCCACACCCATTCTCCACCCCATTCACATCTCTCTTTGTTTTTATGTGCTTGCTTCTGGGAGTCCTTGATCTAAGGAGGGTTTCCATCCTCCTTGGCAACCCCTGACCTCTGGCAGTTTGCCCAGTGCTAAACAATAATCCAGAATCCCTTAGCAGAGAGATTAATAAAATGTGGAGAGGATGAGTCACGGGCTGCGCTCTGGATCCTGGACTCCCATTAGTAAATAAAGCCAGGTCCAGACCTCTGTCCTAGTGTTCTAAAACATGCCAGTAGTCTCTACTTAAATGCATCTTCAAGATTTCTGTTTTATCTCACTGTTTTTGCTGTGTGTGCGTGCGTGTGTGTGTGTGTGTGTGTGTGTGTGTGTGTGCCTAAATTAAAGGGAAGGTACAGAATATTAAATAGGATGCTTGTAAATAGCTTGAACTTCAACTATACTTAGCTATGTCATAAACTGACCTCCATAAGAAAGAATTATAAATCTGACCATTCATGTCCTTTCTCTCAGGGTCTGGAGTAGCTGGAGCTTATATTGGAACAAATTTTATATTTTCTTGTCAAATCAAATGGATGCACTGTTATTCTGTGATTTAAAATTTCTCCAAGGTAATTTAATCCTCACTCAAATCCAGTATTATACTTGTGAAAGGTCATAAATTCTAATAAGCATCAGAACTGGTTGTGGTGGTGCATGCTGGGAGGCTCAGTTCTCCTGTACTTGAAGCAGAAGAACTGAGTTCGGTTCAGCCTGTGTTACAAAATGAAACAATGTCTCAAAAAACAGCAAACAAAACAGCAACAGTAACAGAAACTGTGTTCCGGAAGAAGAGGTCAGTCTATTGCATAACTTTTGCACTTTGTCCCAAGAAACTCCCTTTCCATTCTTAACCTTTGAGTGTCTTCACATGTGAAATGGATATTTTGTGGCTGGAAAGAGGGCTCAGTTGCCACACAAGCCTAAGGACCTAAGTTTAGATCCCCAACCTCTGTGAAAACAAAGCTGGGCACCGTGTCCATACCTGCACTGAGGAAGCAGAGGCCAGGTTCCTGGGGCTCACTCGGCAGCTAGCTCTGGTAAACTAATGATGTTTGGTGAGCATGAGAGGGCTTCTTTCAGAAAGTGAATTACAGAAAGATTAAAAACACACCCACCTGCTGTAGATCTCTAGCCTTCGCAGCACACATGCACATTCTTAAACATGCACAGGTGCGCACAAACAGGAAGATATAAATACATACCACATGCACAACTTAAATAAATATAGGAATAACTGCATAATTTTCACACTCTCCCTGAAAAATATATAAAGGTTAATTTGTTAATCAATTTGTTAATTTGAGATCTCAGAGGAAGGGATTTCTATAGATGCTGTCTAGGGATGTCACTCTATTTCCTGGGAGGTTCTGCTGCATGGGTGACATGGTCCCCTCTTTGAAGGGTCACAGAAGCAAGCAAGCCCAGGATCCAGAATGACAAGGACCTAACTCTCCCTACCAGCAGCCAGCTCCCTGTGCTCTGACCATTGTTCCCGTTCCCTGGCTCTCCACTAGCCCAATCCTTAAACATTGAGCAAGCCTCTGGCTCGGACAAGAACTAAGTGCATATTTGCCTATATTCCAAAACCAAGATGACGTACACTTCCAATCGAGCAGATGTGGTCAGCCGTTGATTAGACCCAGCGGAGGAGTCGGGAACACAGCCAGGACAGCAGAGAGTAGGGAACAGGGTGAGCGAAGGTGAGCAGATAGAGTGTGTGTCTCCCTTCTGATCACTGTGTTTTCTCTCCTCTTCCTCCTCCTCCCCCTTCTTCCTCCTCTTCTGCCTCCTCCACCGCCACCTCCTCTTCCTTTTCTGCCTCCAAGTTTTCCCATTTTTCTGTAAAAAAATTTTCCAAGTGTTTCCCTTCCTGGCTTTCTTTGTGGACATTAGCAAAGGTGTGTCCACTGTTAGGAAAAATTTCCCATTACCTTCCAAGTGTTCACAACTGAGCAGGATTTTTGAATGGAACTCAATAAGTATGGCCAATTTCAATAAATCAGAGACTTATGTATCCGTTAATGGTCTCTCCAGGCTCCTTGATATTTCTCCTTTTGCTTCCGGTTGCTTCCTGTCTGTGAACCACTTCCTTGAAACCTGCCAACTGCTTTCACAGAATCATGGAATAATTGAGTTGGAATAGGATTGAATCTTTGCTCCAAACTTCCTCTCCTCCTCAGTACAAATGGAAACGCCCCTCACAACATCTCTGCCACATTCCTTGCAGACTCAGCTCTGAAAACTGGGTTCACATGTCCCAGTTCCCTTCTCATTTTCCTCCATCAGAGCCACATAGCAGCTGACTTCGGCCAGACAGAAGCTCTCCCTTTGTTGGAGGGCAGCCTTGGACTGTCTGAGCCCACATTTCCCATGTTCCTGCGGGCCCTTCCGGAGGACTTCTGAGCCTTAAGTACTGACTTTAGGACGTGCGGGACCATAAAGAGCCTGGCTCTTTCGCTTTGTGTCAACTGCAGTGTGGCTTCGACTGATATCAGAGCCCCTGAAGGATAATACAGCAAGAGACTTCATGGATCGTTCCATATAACATGCTGTTGTCTGGTCTTTCAGAGTATGCACATGTGTGTGTAAATTACATAAAAAATCCAATACCCACTGTTTAGCCAGTTTCTATGTGATCTCAGAGGGTACAGACAATCTCTATCTATATTTACCCTGGATTTGTTTCTCTAGTAATCCCTTTCTTCCTGTGTGAGGTAGACTTGCCTTGTCATTTCCAAACTGACACAATTTGTCCAGTGTTCTGAACTATATGATACAAATGTTCATTCAGTTTTAAGAAATTCTCTCTAACAGAGACTACACCAAACATGGAGTAAGTAGATCTGACCTTTTAAGTGTTTGTTTCTTAATGCTATCGCCCATGCTTCTGGTCTCCAGGTTTGGCTTTTGCTTTGCTTTGAATATTGTTTTAGAGAACATTCCAGCCATCAGTAGCATTTGTTAAGGACTGAAATCATCTCAAAATACACCATTCTTGACTGTTTTTGCAATCTGATATGTAAAATGTCCAACAGAGCGAGGATGAATATGAGGTATGGGAGTTAACTAGAGGGTCCCACTTCTAAGAGGGTGCCCATGCCTGCACCCTCTTCCTCTTCTTTTGATTAAAAACATGCACACTGCTGTATCATCCTCCTTCCCCTGTAGAAGACAAAAAGCAACTTAACAGAAGGTCCCACATTAGCTCCTACTTGAGGGGATCCAGTCCTTTGTGGTAGGGAGGTTGGCAATGGAGTAGCTCACAGCTGTGTCAGCAGACATGAAATGGCCACACCACAGTTGTTTAGGTCAGGAAGCAGGGGCATGATAGGAAGTAGGGCAGGCTGTGGACTTCAAGGCCTACCCGCACTGAGTCATTTCTTTCAGCCTGGTGCCTCCCAACGCTTCTACATCTTCCCCAACACTATAGGGAATATTTCTACATCTTCCCCAACACTACGGGTCAATAATTTCACATGAAATTAATTTCTATAGGTGCTTTCAATCATTGTATTTAATAGTTTCCTTTTTCCACTCCTAGTTTCATTTCTGTTGCTGTGATTGAACACCCTGACAAGAACCCTCAAGGAAGTCCTGGAGGCCCTTCCTGGGGCCTCCTCAGCCTTCAGTAATGACACTGGGATGTGTTAGACTATAAAGAGCCTGGATTTCACTTTGTGTGAACTGAAAACAGGAAAAAATGTGTATTTTGACTCATAATTCTAGGTCACAGTCTATTACCCTGGAAGAGTTGCAGTAAAAGTGGCTGGAGTCAGCTGGTCACATTATGTCCATCTTCAGGAGAGAGAGAGAGACACACACACACAGAGAGAGAGAGAGAGAGAGAGAGAGAGAGAGAGAGAGAGAGAGAGAGAGAGATGCATGTACACCTATTTGCTTGCTTTTGTTGGTCAGTCCAGCTTCCCATTTCTTAAACAGTTCAAAACTATTCTGCCTAGGGAATAGTGCTGCCCACAGTGGTCCTGCCTAGGGAATAGTGCTGCCCATAGTGGGCTGGGTCTTCCTACATTAGTTATGGCAGTTGAGGCAAGACAATCCTCCGTAGACAAACCTATAGACCAATGTTAGCAATCTCTTCTCAGGTGATTCTAGAGTGTGGTGAGTTGACAGTCAAAGCTAACCATCATACTTCCCTACAGACAATGCTTACATAATGATTTGCAAGAGTTTCTAAGCAGTGGAATGCAGCTAGCCCCTTCCTCTATCTAACAGATTTTCTGGGTTGAATTAGATACACTTCTCTGTTACCACTTGCTATCTCTGAGAATATTACTGTGTTTTCACCCTTGTGCTTCCAGATAAGATCTGAAGGCTCCTATTTGGTCCTCAGACATTCTTATCTACACAGCCTGACTCTGTTTTCCCTTAAGATTTCCCATTTCTAGATCACATCACTTTAATTTTTATTTAAATTTTTTTTTTACTTTTTATCTTGTGGTCCTATATAAAACAAAGTAAGTCACTTCAAATTTTCTCAGTGTAACAGAGGTATAAATATACATCTGAATGAATATATACATGGGACAGTAGATAAGTATCATATCTGTGATTTTTAAATTGTAACCATCTTCATAGTGGGAATAAGTTATTTTAGTTTTTAATCAAAATTAAATGTTAATGAATAATAGAACTCTAAACCTCAATAATACTTCAGATAAAATTTCACCAAATCCTCAGTATTTTTTCATATAAAATGAGGGGGATATATAACATGTTCTTGTTAACAATTCATTATATTGAGTGGCTTAAATTTAGAATCTGAGGCTGGAGAAATTGCTCAGCAATCAAAAGCACTGTCTTCACTTGCAAATGACTCAGGTTTGTTCCAAGCACTTGATTATTCTAGAATCAAACAAATAAGAGTTTGTGAGTGAGCTGAACCATTCCTGAGCAGAAATCAACTCTGGGCTTTGTGTCTACTTCCTGACGAATCAGCAAATCATTTTTTATGAGCCTTGTGTGATTCACTGAGCCATTTGGAGAGGGTCAGAGGGTAAGGGTACAATTCACCACAGCAGGTTTAAGCAGAGGAAGGTGAGGTCAGAAATGAGAGAAGCCCTCATTATTTCATGAGGAATCCAAGGCCAGCTATGTGCCTGCCCTGCTGGGTTATGCTCAGCCTGGGTGTTTGTTAGAACGCTGAGATGAGGATGTTCTGTGCGACACAGACTCTTCAAAGATCAGCTCATGTGTTTCTATAAAGTCATCTATAAAGATGACTAAAAAGATTTAAAATTATAGCAGGCCTGTCTGTTAACATATTTGCTAACATTTTCCAACACAGAAGAAAAGGGGTAAGCTATATCAGCCCTGGTACTTGATGGGGATATATTTGATAAATAGGTAGATGGATAGGCAGATAGATGATAGGATAGATAGATAGATAGATAGATAGATAGATAGATATTTTCTCTCCTCTTTCTCCCTCCCTTCTTTCAGAATATGGAATGGTTGTACTTTTTCAACTGGAACTCATTAAGAATTCATGGGGCAGAAAATATAAGGGGTCCTGGAAGCAGAGGCTTTGAAAGACCAGTGTGAGCTATAAATAAGCTGCTGCTGCTGCTATTCTTTTTCTCCTCTGCTGCTTACATATGCTTATAAAACCAGAGTGCATGCACAAAGCAAGCAAAGGAAAGCAAGGAAGCTGTCGATCTGAAAGCCTGCTTTACGTGGAGAGGCCAGAGACACAGGCGGGCTGAGTTAGTGCATAGAGGTGGCACAGCACATCTCACCAGTGCTTTGGCCCTCCCACAAGGGCTATAGGTATGGACAGATGTCACCAATGTGAGTATGCAAAACCAGGCATCTGTATTATTGTTAGGGAGTCTGTGTTACTGCTCACGATTAATGGATTTCAAGGTCAAATTCCAATGTCTTTGCTTTCAACTTGGCCTAGCTTCAGTAATGTACCTGTGCTAGGCCTGGTTCCTTAGTGGAGCAAACTGGTTTGTAGCGAGGTATCATGAGGTGGCAGGGTGAGGAGTGGGGGGCTGTATCATGTGTGTATTGGGTCTATTGAGGAACTCCTTGGAGGCTAACTTTCTCATTGATCAGAGATAATATCCCCCAGGGGCTATCTAACTCACAAGGCTCTGTGCTTCTGAAATGAGGGTAAGGGCAGAAGTTAAACAGACTGGTAAGGAGGTGTGTGTTTACAGAAGCAAAGCAAAGGCGAATATAAGCACACACAAAAGCGTGCCCATCTGTTCAGTTGCTAGAGCAGCCATGTAAGTGTTTGCTGACACGCTGGAAGACCTTAGAGGACACTGCTGAAGCTGTTATTTGAATTATTTATCACATTCTCTTTGTGTCAGGGAGATACAGGGCAAATACATCAGGCTCAAGTTGAGAGCATCCAAAGAGGAGTTTGGCCAGTTCACTGACATGAGATGCGGGGTGTCCATACTCAGCTATGGAGTTGAACATGGAAGTGAAAAAAAAAATCCAGGTAATTTTGAGCAGGGAAATTCCTAATGATAACAATATCCTCAAAGCATTCATCTGGCTTATGTGGGCAGACTGTAGTCCCGTGAGGAGGGACTGCAATCAGGGACTGAGCTGGGGGCCACATCAATAAGCAAGGTGTGAGGTGATGGGAACCTGCTCCAGGGTGGGAATATTTGGCGAAGGTGCATGGGGACATTGTTTCCATCTTAATTGCTTATTTGCAGCAAGTTAAGCTTCCAACCACAGTTTGCTTTGGCTGGTAAATCTTCCTGATTCTGAAATACACACTCCACTCTTCCAGTAGGGAAAAGAAGCAAGAAGGGAGGGGAGAAGAAAAGGAAGGAAGGAGGGAGGGAAGGAATTATTGAAGCAGGCAGACAGGAGTCTCTGGCATGAAGACCATATTGTGTAGATGTGTGTTTGAATTTATTCAGCTTTGAAATAGTCTCCTTGGAAATACCCAATGAGAGGGCAGAATGAAAGACTGTCTTCTGTCAACACCAGGGAGCATTAGTCACACAGAGAGGGACACATAAGCATTACCCTTCTCACTGAGCTTCATTATCGTTTGAATGACAGTTGTCAAACATTTTGAGCAAGTTTATAATTTTAAGAAACTATTAAGGTCTAGGAATGCGGACACGGCTTGATTAAGAACACTGGCTGCTCTCACAGAGGACCCAGGTTCAGTTTCTTTCACCCACCTGACAGCTCAAAACCGTCTCTAACTCCAATTCCAGGATATGCAACACCTTTCTCTGGCCTCTGTAGATATCAGAAATGTACCTAGTACCCATAAACCCATGCAGGTGGAACATCTATACATGTAGAGAGCCTTCTTGGGGTGCCATGCCACCTGGCAGGAACTTGACATTGACCAAGGTGAAGTTCCTCTCCCAGCCTTTGAGAGGGAACTCCTGTGCTAGCCATAATCCCCTCCACCTAGGGTGGAACACTCAGACAAAGGTGAAGCCCGTTGTTCTTCAAGGACCTGCAATTTCCTGAGAAACATTAGCCACCTGTGGAGCAACCAAACCAGTTCTGTAGAGAAGCTTCCAGCCTTTGGGGGAAGGGTTTTCCTCCACCTATATATTTGGAGTCCTCCATTAAACCTTGAGACTTTGAGCAACTGGTGCTGTCTTGGTCTCCTTCTCTTTTCACTGCCTTCCCATACACCCCCAGCTTCCCTTCCAGGTAACCTGTTCATATAACTGCAGGCAGTTACATATACACATAAAGCAAAATAATAAAAAGTTTACAAAATGAGCTCTACATTACAAACAGAAATGTAAACAACCCCACTCAAATGTCAGCCTTGTGGAAATCCTATGGTCACTTCTTGTGGTGCCGGCCAGCACTCTTTCTTTTTTTCCCCTGTAATCTATTTTGGAGCAATTCTTTTAAGGAAAGGAAGATTATGATTTTTTGAGTTGATTTTCTGACCAATAACTGAACACCAAAATGTTCATTATAAAGCATAGATTTCTAAGATCCAGGGACTCAGGACTGGGTTTTGATGTTTATCAATTCACGAGTGTAAGGTGTGTGTGTGTGCGCGCGCATAAGAGAGTGTATGTATGTGAGAGCATGTGTGTGTGAGTATGTGTTTGTGGGTATGTGTGAGAGCATGTGTGTGCCTGTGTGTATCTGTCTCTGTGTGTATGTGTGTGAGAAAGTGTGTGTCTATGTCAGTGTGTGTGCATGAGACAGTGTATGTGTGAGAGTGTGTGTGAGAGAATATGTATACCTGTGTGTGTATGTCTGTGTATACATGAGTATGAGTGTGTGTGTGTGTGTGTGTGTGTGTGTGTGTGTGTGTGCAAACATGTAGGTACATGCAAGCTCACACGCAGATACATGGGAGAGCAAGAGGGCACACTTGGCTACCATTCCTTGCTGTCTACCTTATTTGACGAGAGGGTCTCTCTTTGGCCTAGAGCATTCCAATTAGACTGACTGACTGTACCACGAGCCGCAAGGATGTGACTATCTCCACCTTCATAGCATCATAACTGCAGCAGCAGGCCACTTCCTGTGGCTGTTTCTCTTGGTTCTCTGGATAGACTTCAGGTCCTTGTGCTTACCAGGCACATACTTTCCCAATGATCTCCCCAGCCCAAGGAACACATTAATATTTTTCTATTTCCCACTTTGCTGCCCTTCCTAGGTCTTTCACATCTCTGGAGTTTTGTGAACTGGGAAGAGCATTGTCTATCATATAGACATCACTGTCCAGGGAAACAGGTGACAGCAGATTATGCACCAGAGCACTGTTTTTCAAAACTTAGTGTCTACCACAAAGTGTCAGATATCCATTCCTCACGATTTTAGTAATTTCTCAACAGGTGAGCACACAGGTAAGTTAGTATCTTGAACCTCAGTATCAAGATCTTTCCTCAGATTCGCAGATATCATCTGCCAATGCCAGCTGGTTTGCTGGCTCTGTGACCCTCTCTTGGGACACAAGCCCACACACAAAGATCCCTCAGTAAGGCTGGCTCGCTAATGAGAGCTGAACCCAGACACAATGGCCATAATTGGTGCAGACGTTTTAATGTCATAGGTTGGCTTTTTATATTATCCTTGGCTCTAGTGAATCCAGGCACACACAGTCACATTCTTTACCTGTAGTTAGCTGTAATTTCAAACTAGAAGGAATTCTTTCCTACTTTCAAAACCACAAAATGAAATCAAAGAAATAAGATATTTTCCAAGCCCAGGTTCCCCCTTGATGGGGAGAGGTAGAAGTCAAGCCCTGGCCTCTGGCTGGAAAGAACTTTAAAAACTTCTGATTTTTATCATAGGGCCAAATTACCTGGGCACATGGTAGCCATTACAGCTTCTGGCTTGAAGCCCTCCTATGGGCATGTGTATACCTGTGATTCAGCATCCAGGTGCAGCATAAGGGGGGGGGGGGGACGTCAAAGCAGAGACAGTAAAGAGAACCAAGAAAATGAAGATTGGCCTTGTTTGTGTTGGTTCTCCCTGTGGCCTCGGCTACTCGGCAATATTCTAGAAAGACAATCTCCGGACTGTCAATTCTAGAGGCTATCCATTAAAATGGGAAATACAAATAACCCTGCCTATTTATTCACCATAGAAACCAAAACAAAACATAAAAACAAGGGCTAAGAGATGGATGCCTGGTATTTCTTAGTAGCCATTCTTCTTTGAGAAACAGACTCTGAAAGTCTCCCTGGAGATTTGAGTCTATGTGGTAGACAGTGCTGAGCATTGTCTGGGCCCCTGATTTCCTTTATACTCTGAAGAAACTAATACCATGGCTTGCTTTCTATGTCTGTGCTCAATACCATGACCTCAAACAATTTAGGAGATGAAAGAGTTTGCTTGTCTTACACTTCCACAAGACAGTTCATCACCGGGGAAAGTCAGGACAGGCTCGAGCAGAAACTGTACAGGAGCCCTACCTGCTAGATCATAGCTTGCTCAGCTTGCTTTCTCAACCATTCTAGGATATTCTGCCCAGCTGTAGCTTCACCCACGGTACGTACACTGTCCCCTCTCACACCAGTCATTAATCAAGAAAGTGGCTCCACTGACATGCTTACTACAAGCTGTTCTAATGGAGACAATTTCTCAGCTGAAATCCTCTCGTCCCAGATGAAGCTAGCTCATGTTAGTTTAACAAGAACAACAACAGCAACAACAAAACCTAACTAACACAATTGTGTAGCTCTGTCCTGTTCAGTTTCCTAGTCAAACCTCTAGTCAGATAGTTCTAGAACTATGTTTTTTTTTTCATCTCCAGAAGGAATTTCCAAAGGAAAGATGAGGCTAACTGCACAATGGGAACATTCACATATGAGGAAGTGGCCACACACCACAGTAGAAAGAATCATCTTATGGGAACCAACCGGATGCTCCAGCCCAGCAATTGCAGTTAGGACACATTTCTTGCAGAGCCATGATGATCAACCAGACTGTATCTTGATTATAACTGCTTAGTCATACAGACCCCTTACCCCAATCCTCCCCTATTTAATCCTAAAGCTATGCCTATGCCCAAACAAGACAAGAGACATGAGACAGGAGGTCAGTCCCTGAACCCCTTTAGCTGTGCTTTCAATGTGGTCAAATTAACCAAATCTCCATGGGAGTATCTCAGGTAGAAATCTGTGAGTCCTTTGGAGTCTAAAGACACACCTAAGTGGCAGATGTGTTTCCCCAGTGTGTGTGAGGTTCTGGGTTCTGTTCCCTGAACTAAAGTAAAATAATGACTCTCATACTTTATAACAAATTAAAACAGCCTGTTCATTTTACTTCCAATCTTTACAGACATCTCCACACCTGTGACTATGTTCTTAGTGCTGCCCTCATAATCGCTCACATCCAAGATGGACCTTTATGTCTCCAGATAGATTCCCTATGATGCAGTCATGGCAGCAAGCTGAGGCTAGGTGGATACTTCTGGCCATTCCCTCTGAGCTGCCCAGTGATGCTCACTGAAGTTTCCCTAAAGTTACACAAAGTAAAACATCACAGTTAAATGTATATGTAAGAATCTAGATATCTCTCCAAGGGTAGAGTTTTATGAGACTTGCAAATCTCACAAAGATAATGTTAAACATTATATATAAGACCATGTTGTTGCATGACATATTACTATTTGCTTATTTTTGAAAGAGTAAAAAACACTGTTCTATAACAATGTTTATATATAGAGGATTCATGATTCTTTTAAATAAATGTTTTAAAGTACACATTTCTCAGTATTAAATTCTAATATAGTAAAGCAATCCAATGTGATTCATTTGAGCAGAAGATCTGCAGGACCCATCAGTTCTTTGGGTATTTTGACCCTGGCTAAATTCTTGACCCTATCCTTTTGAGAAACCCTGAGCCATGCTTATCTGAGTCATTCTTGGTTTTCTGAGTCTGGAACTGCACAGCACACACTCAGTCTTCTTTCTGCAATATCAAACTCCAGGTCTGGTCCATAATTGATAATTAATAGGTAGATGTTGCTCTTTTGTGGTGAATGGGATACTTTTTAGAGCAAATTTACATTTTAGACAAGCTAATTGGCTGGCTAATCTCTGTGTGTGTATATGTATACATAAGTATGTTCACATTTGTACATGTATGTCTACTACATAAAAAAGAAATGCATGAACTTGATAGAAACAATTCAGGCACAAATATATTTTTCATGGAAATTATTCAGACTTTACACTATAGTTCTAGTGAGTACTGGCTCAAGTCTGCAGCCTGTTATTTTCAGTTACATTAAACCCTGACATTTGTAAGAAAATAAACGGAACTGAAAAATCATTATGCTAAATGAAATAAATCAGACTTAGACTACTTCATGATTTTTTTTCCCATATGGAAACCTTCAATTCTAATTTTTATGTGTCTGTGAGTAATGAAACTAGAAAGGGAGTCTGGGAGGGTAAGGGGATCTCTTAAGGGGAAAAGAAAACTAATGAAAGATAGTGAGGGAAGGGAAGCGATTGGGAAGGAAGATGGAGTAGGTGTGGGGGAGTGGCAAATGCAAACAAATACACAATAAAATTCTCTGGTGAGACACTGTAATTTGCATGCTAAATTTTAAATAATAAATTAAAATACAAGTAAATAACAAAAGAGGGCCAGAAAAATGGCTCAGTGGGTGAAGGGGCTTGCTGCCCAGCCTGAGGACCTGAGTTCAGTTCCCGCATGTCACAGGGTGGAGGGAGAGAGCCAAAGGCTTCCAAGTTTCCAAGCGTCCAAGGCTTCAAGTCTTCTTCCTCAAGCCACCTGTGTCAGGTGTGCACATACACATGTGCACACACAAACAAATATGATTTAAAACTGTTTTTTAATATATGTAATTGTATATAACCAGAACCCAGGTTCCTTTTCTCCTACCATGTTTTCCCTAGCAGATTTAGTTATTCACCACGTCCCTTCTGTGTCTGGCCTGCCTGGAATATGAGTACACGTGACTCAGCAAGTCCTGCGCTGCTCACCCATCACGACATATACTTTTAAAATAAGATGTGTATTTGCCATAGATGTAAAAAAAATCAAAATATTTTTAAGTGATAAAGTATATAAATGGAAAGTCACAAAGGCTTAAAACATGGTGTGTGGCTTGAATTTTTTGCCATGGGTACATGATGGGTTTTATGCCTGTTTTGTTTTCTTGGGTGAAATAGCTAGCTCCTCTCCTTTATTCTCTGTTAGTCTTTAGCTGTCCTGCATAGCATGACAGGTGTGATTTGGCATTGGAAACAGTTCATTTGTAGTCTATGTGAAAGTGGCATTTGCCTGTTGTATGAACTCTTGGTAATTATTCAGCTGTAAATATTGAAAACCTCTTATTAAGTCCAAGATCAGGAGCTATATATTTCTGATTGCATGCTTAGCTTCTTAACTTTGCCTTGTGATTCATCTGCTTTTCTCCACTCTGATCTACCATATGCAAAATTCTGCTTAGAATAAAGAAGAGTTTCCTGTTGAGGTAAGGAAGAAGTAAAGCAGATGCCTTTAGCTTACTGTTTCATCTCAAATGAGATAGCAGTGGCCTCTGTGTGCATGACCACAGTGCTGTGATTTCTGTAGGCTTTGAGGAGTTTCAGCTCATGCAATAGGATCCTGCCGAACCAGGAACAGCCTAGAGGGGCCCACTCACTGAGCTATAAGCACACAGGGCATTCCAATAGAAGGCTAATATGTGCCTTCACGGCCCTTCGAGAAGACGATAAACCTATTCTGTGCTACTGGTTGCTTGGTGTCTAGTCTTTCCAGGAGTTGCGGGGAGGGGAGGAACAAATGGCAAATGATTTTTCTCCACGACGAGAGAGTCTGAACTTTGCTCAGCTCAGCTTAGTTCACTTAACCTTCAATTCTGATAAGAAAACTTGGAGCTAATCTTCCCACGTTAAAGTTGAGTTCCTGCCCTAGCAGATGATGTTGACCGAGCTGCCTAATTTCCCTATGCCCTTCACCTTTGAGAGGGATGTTAATGAGAACATCTGCCCCAAGGAGGCTAGAATGAAGAATAAATAAATGTACAAGAAGTTCTTCGACTGTAGACCTTGCCTTCAGTAAAATTTAGCCAGCGTGCTTTCAATAGGAAAGTCATTATTGCTATTTAATAGCTCCCAGTAAAGTGTCTCTACCTCATGGAAGGATAAGGATGGCCCTTTTCACAGAGACTTTTTCTGTGTGGGAAATGACAGCGCTAAGGCTCCTAACTTCCCTGTGGCTTCTGCAAGCCATAAAGAAGATCATGGTGAACTTTCTGAGTTTCCCAAGAGTGGGGGAAAACCCTTCCAATTGTTGTAGGGTGCATGGGCCTGTAATTCCAGCCACTGAGGAGGCCAGAGGACTGAAATTCCAAGGCCCTACCTGGGCTATAAACGTTGTTCAAGGCAGCCTGCTTGGTGATAATGCTCCGTGGTAGAGTGTTTGCCTAGCAGGCAGGCAGTCCTAGGTCCAATCTCCAGCAATATAAAGCAAACCATGAAAATTCTCCGGCCCCAAACCTCAACCTTATCTCTCCTTTTTCTTGTACCAACTGCTTCTTCTGGCTGTTGGGAGAGAGCTATCCACCTTCACTAGGACAGAGCCGTCTAGCGGCCAGTTCCTGCCCACTGTTTCTGTGTGGCCGCACAAAGGGATTATTACAGTTGTTATGTGAACTCTGAAATCAGCTTGATGCTCATTGCTCTGTTAGCCGTACTATCAGTGGCAGTTCATTAAGAGAGCTGCGGGAGGACTGAGGGAAAACATCTGCAATGGGACTGTTCCATTGCCCAGGCAGAAGAGTGACAGAAGCCACCACCCACTGAAGTCAACACCCTTGCAAACTGTAGGCATTCACGTCAGCTGCACAGAAAACTGTTTCTTGACTTGGCTTCATCAGGATAGTCTTTTAAGTGTGTGTGCACTGAGTAGATGAACTCTTCTGAAACTGAGGCATCTGCCTTTACCTCGTAGGTTTGCTAGATTTAGAGGATAACACACAGCCAATTACACATGACTTATTTCTTCCGAGCCTCCCCCCGCCCCCCCGCCCGGTGTGATGACATATGCCTCTAATTGGTGCTCGGCCACATTTGTTTGTTAACTATGAATGGCAGATCTCAGCATGTAAAATTTACCAAAGTGAGATGCAAATCTCTGCCTGCAGCTTCAAACACGCCACACGGTTAAGACACTTTTCTCTGTTAGCAACATGTTGCAAGAGTCAGAAACTAGATTTTGCTATGCGTTTGGCCAGGGAACACACCATCATTCTTGCTGTCCTCACCACCATCAGCATGGTCTGCCTAGAGGGACACCGTTTGTTTTGTTTTCAGCCGTCTCTATTGTTCAACTCTTTGACAAATCTGCTCCACAGTGGGGTGTAGAAGCTGTGGGTGTTTCAGGCTAAATTATTATAATGCTTGTTAGTTTGGGAGGTTAATAAATGCTTACTTAAAACCATTATTTCTTTAAATAGACTATGTGTGATTATTTTGTTCTCCCCGAAATTCATTTAAAACAAACAGTAAAATCTCATATGGTACAGTAACTTTTCTCACATATTGCAACGTCCTTTTACTTGATGGCAGAGTCCCTCTATCTCACTCCTCCAGAGAAGAAAAACCAGACAGACACTGTTACTCCAGTGGAGTCTATCTACACAGCACTTTACGGTAGTAAGAGAGTGATGAGGAGGGGGGGCTCTCTGAGGTTGGTCTTCAGGCTGAAGTGACAGATGTTCTGAGGGGGTTGCCTGTCCCAAGGCCTGATAGCTAAGCTGTAGTTCCTGGGCTCCGTAATGGCAGCAGTGGGCATTCCTGGAGTTGCCTGACTGACTGAGCACCGGGCTATATTTCCATCACTCCAGCTTCCACACTGGGTCCTCTCTCTTAACCACACCATTTACACCATCTGTAGAGTTGAACATATCTAGCTTCTATTTTTAAAAGCCAGAATATATTCTCTTGTTTCCGACCAAGTTGGAAAGTATGTTTTTTCATGCACTTTTCTGTACAGATGTACACTCTGCTTCTCAAGCAAACAAGATTATAGCCACATTGCTAGCATATCATTCTGCCAGGGAAGTAGTCACTTCCTGATTCATTTGACAAGCAAAAATAAAAATGTATTGAATGGTCAGAGTGTCAGCCATCACACAGACGGGCTCTTTCAGAGCAAGGGCTACCTTTGAACTAGAACGTCACTTGCTATGACTCCTGTAGACTGTTTCATTCTTCATTCCTTCATCACCTGGGAATTTTTCTCTTGACCATAGGTAGGTGGGCCCATACAATAGCTATATGAGTTAAATATCTATTGCTGGTAATAAATAATAAGTAAATGTATTTCAAAATAATTCTTGTATATTATAACTATACCACTTACTAAAGACTGGGGCAAATATGTATGCTAACAAGATGGGTGTCCCTATTTGGTTATTCAAAAAAAATGAATCATGGCTGAATATTTGATACTACAAAACACAAGGAGTTTTCATCATTTTTAATAATTGATTGATACTGATTGATGTTTTGATTTTGTAATTATCAGTACTGAGGAAGTCATTTCATATGAATATACACAGTATAAAATGGCCAAAGTGTATTCACAGCCACTTCAGAAATTATTGGAAATTCTGTCCTGGTCCCAAATCAAACTGCATTAAACTATTTTTTTATGAGATGCAAGTTAGCAATTCAAAAATCAAGTTCTAAGAATTCTAAGACCGATTAAGTCAAAGACAGACTGATATAGCTCTCACATGTCCAAGGATTGAGTTGCAACTACACCATTATGTTTCTATGAGCAGAAAACTTTACCTGTACAATAAAGCCACTGCAACTCACACCATGCATAACCTTGAATGTGACCAGAATGCTTCAGACATTGTTTGGTGGTGTGACTTGTTGTGACATGTGCGTGTGGGCATGCGACACCAAGTGTACATGTGCTGTATCCAAAACAAAGGCTCTGGTGAAGCCCCTCAAGGCAACATCGGCAAGTGTGGCCAGAGACATCTTGGATTCGTTAGCATTTGATTTCAAATTAATATTTGATGGTTATATACTGAGAAAATATTTACTATTATGAATCTTTTTATAACCCCCATATTCAGTTCTGATACCCATGTGAGTTGTGAGACAACGTTTAAGGAGCTGTGAAAACATCCTGTTCACTACTACAGATCTTATGGGAATGACCATCAAGACAGTACGTTGGCTGAGCAGTGGCAGCACATGCCTTTAATCCCAGCACTTGGGAGGCAGAGGCAGGCAGATTTCTGAGTTTGAGGCCACCCTGGTCTACAAAGTGAGTTCCAGGACAGCCAGGGCTACACAGAGAAACCCTGTCTTGAAAAACCAAAAAAAAAAAAAAAAAAAAAAAAAAAAGAGTACTTTGACAGAAAGGAGGTGAGGCTATACTACAGCTTTAAAAAGTAACAGAAGTTGTATCTTAATGAGTCAGAGGAAAGATCATTTTAATAACCAAAGTTAATTAATATATGCATTTGGGTCAGCTATTTTATACCTAGCTGTGCCACAAGAAGAGTGATGATCATTCAAATTCCAAGTCATTGCTCTGTTACTTAACTTTACACCACAGTTGAGTAGACATGGTGAGCAAGCATTAAGCTATCAGTAAGAAAATTAGATAGGACACAGGTTAAGGGTAGCAACATACTGTGAAAGGCTAATTGTACTTCTCAGGAGTAAACATGAAAGGTATAGAAAGAAGTCGTAAATGTGGGCTGGAGAAGTTGAGATGTCTTCACCATGGCATGGGAGTTAGAATGGTTTTCTGGCAACAGCAGTGATCTTTTAAAGACAGTGTCTTGGCTGGCATTTATCATCTCAAATAAGCCATTTAAACTCCCTGGCATTCACTTCCTAGTGGATGGGTTGGAGGTAATGAGTGCCTGCTCCTAACATTTGAAGATTAAAGGATTTAACACACATTAGCAGTAAGTACTTACCACAGTACACGTTAACACGTTTTTAGTTATTGCTTCAGACTTGGGTGTTATTGATATGTAGAAGGTTTTAGTGGCTTATCTTGTCTTGAGTGGGGAAGAGGCAGTTTGTGGAAATAAAAAGCAAACACTGACAATTGGTCTTTGGACCAAGCATTGAACTAATTTGGCCCATGCCATTGGGAGAGGCACTGCCCTGAAAACTCTGTTTCTAAGCCTCCATGGTCTACTGTAGTTGTGTCATGGCACTATACCATATATACACATAGTCTATTATATATGACATATACTCTTGTTGTTTATATACTATTACACATATATAACATTATACTATTATTGATTATATGTATATAAACTATATATGCATATAGTATATATTATATTATATTTGTACATATTGTAAATAATGTATATAATGGTAATATACTATTGTTGGGTCCATGTCTGTGTTGCCAATCTCATTGGTCTTTACTGAATCCAGTATTTTAGCTTATATATAATTGTTTTTATTATCTAGATAACTAGCATATATTTAATTCCTATTGCTTACATGGAATCTTCTTTTGAGAATCTTAAATAGTAATTTTATCTTCCTTTTACACTTCCAAGTGGTATTACCACTTAGTAATTCCTTAGCAGTTTCTCTGAAAAGTTACTAGTCTGTTACAGAAATTGAGACTACTTGAGATATTGAGATATGGCATAATACAAAGCTCACAGTGGAGATCTGGACCCTTTGTCTAATCTCAACAGTGGATAAATTGAAATATAGCAATGTCCTAAGACATGCTAAACATGTCTCAGATAATGACGGAGCTCCAAAGTGACCAGTCAGTAAAAACCTGGGTTTAGAGTCATCACTGCACTGTGGCAATGAGAGTCTTTGAAGAATGTCGAGAAAGCCTTGCAGCCAATAGGATGTAGGACAATAGCTCCTAGTGGCATCTTTGTACCTGCTGGGTGAGATGAGATCTGCCTACAAATGTACAGATGAGTCAAAAGATGGGGAATGGAGGAAGTCTGATTGTCCATGATGATGTCCCTCGTGTTTGAGCACTCTGGCTTGGGTTTCTGAGTCCTTTAACTTCTAACCATTATATCCCTATGCCATTCACAACTTCAGCCCTGCTTCTCCTCCATGCTGTTTCCAGAATAAATTACTACACCCAGTACCCAGATCATGATTCATAAATGGTAAAGCCTGTTCCTTCATCATTTCTCATTGTCCCTTCCTAGCACATCACCGGGTAAAAGGGATCATTTATTCAGGATTTGTTCAAATAAACAGAATAGTAAAACAAAAAGAAAAGAGAATGATATAAAAAAGATAAAATACACGACTTGTTGAGTATCTGCTCTATGTAAGTCACTGATTTGGTGGTTGAGAGAGTACGGAGAATGGAAAACATCCTGCATGTGGAGAGACGTCCATACAAAGGAAAGAAGCAAGTGGGTGGGGAGAGTCTCAGGAACTGTGCTGTGGACAAGAACAACACAAGTAAAGAAGACAGAGAGTGGTGTCAATGAGGCAAACTAAGTGGATCTGCGTTGATGGGGTCAGACTCAGTGGATCTGAAAGGTCCTTCTGAGAAGCTGCCAAGTGAGCAGCCCTGTGAGGAAGCTGAGATGTGGAGGAACATTTCAGGCAGAGGAACCACTGTGTTCAAAAACCCAGGGGGCTGGAGAGATGGCTCAGCGGTTAAGAGCACTGACTGCTCTTCCAAAGGTCCTGAGTTCAAATCCCAGCAACCACATGATGACTCAAAACCACCCATAACGAGATCTGACGCCCTCTTCTGGAGTGTTTGAAAACAGCTAGTGTACTTACATATAATAATAAATAAATCTTAAAAAAAACAAAAAACAAAAAACAAAAAAACCCAGGGGAAGGATGCACTGTCATCTGGAGAACAGGAGATACTTTCCCTTCTCCTCACAGGTACCCCATTATTTGGAAAAAGAAAGTGTGTGTTTCCCAATGGGGACTGTGAGTTGGCAGAAAGATGCTGTTTGGCCCCCAAGGGCACCAAGTACACACTAAGTGCATTTATGTGCCTGCAGGAAAAACACATAGTTGTGAAAATTTAAAAGAAAAAGTTTCAAATTTAAGAAGATAGCTGAAATATTTAAAAGCATTTTATTACTATCAATTAGTATCTCTTCAATATTATAATGTTTCAAGGCAGAGATTTACCCATGACTTGCCCTTAAAATTCATATCAAGATTTCTAATGTCTTGAAGAAAGAAAGTCCTGAAAACATCACTTATTACTGGAATGTTGTATTAGCTAAACGTAGTGGTGACTATTTGCAATCTCAACAGTGAAAAGAAAAAAGCAGAAGGATCAGGAGTTCAAGGCTAGCCTCTGCTATGCAGAGGATTCAAGCCTGAGCTATATGTGGCCCTGTCTCAAATAAATCAAGAATGTGCTCTTACATGGGTTCCTCAAGCTACTAGGGGTTCAGAAGCAATGTTTTAGTGACTCCTACTGTTTGATAATTCCATACATACATATAATGTTATTTCATTCATAAACCTCCACATCTTAAAGGAGCTGTTTAGTGGCTGCATGGTTGTGGCTTTCAGAGTTAAACTAATAGTATTAATATAGCTTGAAATTTCCATTTCTTCACAAACATATGAAATACCAAGGCTCCTTTTAGACAGCTAATATGCAGTATATTGATATTTACAACATGTTGTAAAGCTAACCACAAGCAGAAATTCTCTGCATCCCTACCAAAAACCAATCAAAAGAAAGATAATTGAGTTAGCCTCCTCGTGACTGAGCACAGCATGTCCGCATTAACAAATTTACTAATGGGGTAGTCATGTGTTGTTCTCGGGACGTGGGGTACCGATTCCACAAAACAGTCAAACAGGCACAGGAAGATCAATGACTAACACATGAGCAGCTATTCTTGCCAAGTGCTTGAAGTTGAGAGAAAGGAAGGAAGGAAGGAAGGAAGGAAGGAAGGAAGGAAGGAAGGAAGGAAGGAAGGAAGGGTACATTGGTGCCTGGAACGTAGAGTCAGCGGACCTTGAACAGTCAGTGCATGTCTAACTCAGATCTGTGTGACTTGGACAAGCCACTTTCTCTCTCTGAGCTTCACTTTAATAAGCTGGACAATAAAAATGATCTCCTGAGGGCTCATGGGAAAGAAAACATCATTGATGGTGGAGGCTTTAAAACACCTCCATAGATGTCAGGATGCTCATAAAATCTTCCCAGAGAGGCAGAGAAGTTCCATTGTCCATGGAAAAGGGGGAGGCTCCTTTCATTTCTATTAGATGTGGGATAGCACTTATTATCAGAGCTTTAAGCTGTATAGTATCAAAATTCTGTAAAGCTGTATTTGGTTATAGGTATGTCATGCTCTAGTCATGAAAGGGGCATGTGTCACACACACACAGCCACTTTCTTTGTCAATCAAGAAAGTTCTGTTGTAAAAGAAAATAGACAGGGTTTTTTAGAGTTGAAAGAAATTTGCAAGGAAATGTTTTTCTCTTTGAGTTGGAAAATATGAGACCATTTAGGCATCACAAGACTATTTGGTTTTTAACCATAACTGTCTCTTCCCTTCTGACTCAACTTAAAATCTGATTATCATAATGAGCAGTGTCTTTATGCCTCTCAAGTTCTAATTTTCTGGTAGAGACAAGGGGACCCCTTAGGTAAAGGCACTAAAACCTTCCCTCTTATAAGCCACATCTATTTCTAACTCAGAGATGCTCAGTTCGCTTCTCTGTTCCTGGGCTGCACTTGCTTATTCCTAAGCCTCTACCAATTAAGTTTTGTCTGAGATCTATGATCTATTAGTTATACACCCCCACAGTGGCTGTGATAAAACACTCCAAGGAAAAGCAGCTTGAAGGAGAACCAGTTGGCTTATGACTCACAATCCCAGAGGTATAGAGTCCATGGCGGTAGAGGCATGGCAGAAAAGGAATGCTGGGGGTGGGGGTGGGGGTGGGGTGGATCAGGGGGAGTGGGACTAGTTGTTCTCATTTCATCTACACATGGGAAGCAGGGAAAGAATGAGAATCAAGGCCAGACTATAAAACCGCAAAGCCAGTGCTCAATGCTATACTTCCTCTATCAAGCCTTTACTTCCTAAATATTTCCATTGTGTCCCCATAGCAGTGACACCATAGCAGTTTGAAGGAGAAATGCCACTGTAGTTGTGGGTCACTTGGTCCTCGATGGGCGGTGCTGTTGAGAAGGTTATAGAACATTCATCGCTGGCATGTCTGCTGTAAGTTTGGAACCTGAGAATTGAGCCGTTGCCAAGTGTAAACTCAACTTATGCTCAAAGTTGGAAAGGACTTGTGATTAAATGAACCTTGAGCTGAACTGCTCATCGTTTATAGAGAGGTAATGCTAACATTTTTCAGTTGTTTTAAAACCCAGTGAGAACTTCTGAACAGAAACCAAACCTATATTTTTGAAAACCACTGACCCGGAATAAAACGAGAGCATTGGAATATTTTCTGGAATAAATTTGAACCAAATTGATATTTTGCTAGATCCAAGTCCCTAGTTAAGATAAAGTGTGTGGTCATGTACCATAACAGAGTTAAGTAGCCCACCCAGAGATTAAATATGTGGCCTTTCTCTCATTAGTACTATATTTTATAAGTAAAACAATGGTCATGTCATGACTTCTACGGAGCACTTCAATATGAAGAGAGAGGGGAATGACTTTATATTTGGGGAGAGGAGTAGAGTTTGAATCTAAGAAGGTTTTGTAATTCACAAAGGCTCATGGTGAATATCCTCATAGTGAGGGAGTCTGGACCAGTGTTTTCCTTTGGGCTTTGTGTGACAATGAAGAAAATTCAAACCCAAAACTTCAACTGTATATATTCATTAATTTGAGGGTTTCTTACTTTGGGAATAATAACTATTGTTGGAATTGATGACTGCCAAGTGGTAAGCCATCAAGCAGGCTTGCCATTGTCTTTAACAATGACACCAATTCAAGATCTAGTTGGTGACATAACTCAGCAGGTAAAGGCACCTATATCCTAGTCAGAGGACCTGAGTTCTATTCTTGGGAAGCACATGGTGGGAAAGAACTGGCCCCGACACGTTGTACTGGCCCCACCACACCTGAGTTGTGGAATGAATGTATGCATAAATGAATGTGCAACACACTCACACTAAGTAAATTAATCTAGTGATATATCTAAAAACTTCAATTATTTGTGTTCAACAATAAATTAAAATCAAACTCTAATTTTTGCTTAAGAGCTCAGGAAGTGAGCGGCAATCATACTTTTCATTTTCTTCACGCTAGATGCTTCTGGAAGAAATTTGAATGTTTCCCCAAAGTATGGCACATTTTCTCTAATTTTTTTCTATTAAGTAATTTATTCTATGTGAATGACTGTTTTGCCTACATGTATATCTGCATGTCATGTTTGAGTGTGGTACCTGTGAGGTCAAAAGAGAGCATCAGGGGGTCTGGAGTTGGAGTTACTGCCATTTGTGAGTCACCATATGAGTACTGGGAATGGACCCCGAGTCCTGAGTCATCCCTGTAGTCCAAGATCTCTTTTCTGTATGTCTGAGTTTGTCATCTTTTCATCCTTGGAGCTTGGCAGGTTGCCAAGGTTGGCTTAAGCACTGAGTCCCAGTCAGAGACACCCCTGTAGAGCTTCCTGCAGACATAACTGCATTCACACCTACTCCTGCCATTGATTGAGGAAAAACAGGGTTATATCTCTGTGTCTCAGGTGAGTTACTGATTTTTGTCATGCTCCTTACATAAAATGATTTGGGAAACCAAAGAGATTTATTCTTCTTTGTTGTGTCCTCCTCTTCCCCCCACTCCACAATACAAACACATAGCAGTTGCTCTGTAAAGAAATCCATTCAGGAAAAACAATTGTCCAAATTACTGCAATTAACCAATGTGGTTTTTCTTCTCTGCAACAGCTTGTGAGGTAATAGCAAAGGGATGCCTTCATTTTAGTACTGAAACTTTTGATGTTAAAACCAGTTCCAAGTAGCAGATAATTATTTTAAATGGACATGACTTAGGTGTTTGTGTGTTTTCTCTTTAATAACACACACTATTTCCATTCATTCTCCTGGCCCTCTGGGCTTCTCTCCTGTCTTCTCCAATACCTGATTCTGCCCCCCTTTTCCCTTCCTGCATCCCTCCCTCAGCCAGTTCCCTCTCTTTCTCTGAATGGAAATATGCAGCTGAGGTAGGCGTGGCATAGGGAGGAACCTCTAGAAACTCCCAGAGAGATGGATGTCCGAGGATCCCAGGACCTAATGGGGATGACCTTAGCCAAAATGCCCAACAGTGAGGAGATGGAATATGAAGAGACCACCTCCAGTAGATAGACAGGGCCACCAGTTGAGGGATTTGGTCACCAACCTACCTTCAAATTTTTTGGCTCAGAATTGTTCCTGTCTAAAAGAAACGCAGGGACAAACAAAAGTGGAGCAGGGAGTGAAGGAAAGACCTTCTAGTGAATGGGCTAACTTGGGACCCATTCCATGGGCAGTGGGCACCAGACCCTGACACTATTACTGATACCATTTTGTGCTTACAGACAGGAGCCTAGCATGGCTGTGCTCTGAGAGGCTCTATCAGCAGCTGACTGAGACAGGTACAGATACTTACAGCCAACCATTGGACTGAGGATGGGAACCCCTGTGGAAGAGTTAGGGGGAGGGTTAAAGGAACTGAAAGGGAGTGCAACCCCATAGAAAGGCTAACAGTATTAACTAACCCAGGCCCCCGGGAGCTCCCAGAGACTGAGCAACCAACCAAAGGGCATTCATGGGCTGGCACAAGGCTCTTGGCACATATAGAGCAAAGGACTTCCTTATATGGCCTCAGTGGGAGAAGATGCACCTAACCCTGAAGAGACTTGATGCCTCAGGGAAGAGGGATGCTGGAGGTGGTGAAGTGGGGGATGGGTGGGTAGAAGAGCACCCTCTCAGAGGCAAAAAGTAGGGGATATGGGGTGAAGAAATCTCAAAGAGGGGACCAGGCCATGAAGAGGAATGACATTTAGAATGCAAATAAAAAAACAATTAAAAATAAAACTATGATTTTTACTACAATTAAAAAAATAAGACATGCTCTATTAGACTGTTTTTGCAAAAGGTGTTGCAAAGAGGCTTTAAAAGAAATGACAACCCTTTTGTAATAGTAAATGACTTTTATGCAGTTCTGAATCCTCCTGTGCTAACAGGATCATAAGAAACTGACTTGATCATTTTTATTGTTATCCCAATATGACATGAATCTAGACAGCAACATTATGAAATTTTTTCTTTCCCTTCGCATGTTCAGATGTGTCGCTTTCCCAGTCTTATGGTTTCACGATTCATTTCCAAAGACAGCGTCCTGCACCACACAAAGTCATAGGAAGGCAACTGTCACAGTGGCTCTCATCAATGGCCATGAGAGGCATGACCTCAGCAGTTCTTCAGGTCTAGTGCATTATGTGCAGGAGATAGGTGCACCTGTCTCTTCTTCCTGCCCATCTAAAGGCCAACAATTATTCTAAGAGGGAGATGGCATCATGTGTCTATTGTGAAGGGTTGCATACTTCCCTTCTGCTTAGGAGTCGTACTTTGGTGCATTGTTGTATATGCCAATTCTGCACCATCTGCCTCAGCAGGGCAACCATGCGCTCAGGGGTCAATTTGCCACAAACAGAAGGAAATATAGAGACTCAAATCAATGGAAGGAGGCAACTCTTTCCTTATGTAAGACCACATATTCTCCCTGGAAACCCCAACCCATTCCTCCTCCATTTTCCTTCAGCAAAAAAAGCAGGCCTCCCACGAATATCAACAGAACACGGTATAACAAGATGCAACAGACTAGACACAGATTCACATATCAAGACTGTGTGAGGCAACCCAGGAGGCAAAAGGGGGTCCCATGATCAGGTAAAACAGTCAGAGACAACCCCACTCCCACTGATCGGAATCCTACAAAACTCCAAGCTAAACAACCATAACATGTATGCAGAGGACCTAGTGAAGACCCATGCAGGTTCCATGATTGACGCTTCAGTCTCTGTGAGTTCCTATGAGCCCTGATTAGTTGGTTCTGTCGGCCATGTTTTCGTGGTATCCCATGATCCTCTCCCCAATTCCCTCTACCGCTGGGTTATCTGAGATCTGCCTAATGTTTGGCTACAGGTGTCAGCATCTTCTCCCATCAGTTGTGGGAGGAGGCCTCTCTGATAGTGATTGGGCTAGGCACCCAACTATGAACATAGCAGAATATCATTATGAGTTATTTCTTTGATTTTTGGGTAGAGACATTTGTGTTTGGTTCTATTGTAGGTCTCTGGGCCATCCAACTTCTGGTTCCTGGCCATCCAGGCAGTGTTGGCCGTGGGCTCTGTCTTGTGACATGGGTTTCAAATTTAACCAGTCATTGGTTAATTGGCTTCTAAGGTGAAACACTGAGAAAACTTTATTTGAATGTCTAGTTTAGAAGTTTAAAACTTGAAGTATAAAAGCCCCCAATCATTCTGTATTCTAATGATACATCATAACTGTTTGTTAGTTCATTAATGTCAAACAAACCTGTTTGGTTATATGGCTTTCATTTTCTTCTTGTTCCTTTTTAGATTTCTACATATTGCCAGCATTGGGTAGTAGCATCCATTTGACTTCTAGCAGATTAGCATGTCATCCCATTCTTCTTCCTCCTCTTCTTCCTTCCTCTCTGCATTCCTTCTCTCCCATCTTCCTCTCCTCTCCTCTGCCCTCCTTCCTTCTGTCTCCTCTTCTCTCCTCTCTTCTCCTTCTCTCTTCCCCCTCTCCTCATTCCCAATAGAGTGCATGGAAATTGTAAAATTAGAGACAATGTACTCAAGGTTCTAACCCATAAGAGTCACACCTCTGGAATTACATCCTTCCCCCTGCTCTCTTATAGAACCCAAGAATACCAGCCCAGAGATGGGCTCAGTGATGCTGTCTCTTCTTAATGTTCTTAGCGACAGCTAACCAGAATCAATAGACCCAATAACATAAAGGTTTGCTTTAGTGGTTCTGGTATCTTGTTAATTACAGCTGATTCTTCAGTCCCAGTTAACTGAAACCACAGAATCTTCACAATCAAAACAGCATTAGACCTAATAAGAGTCTTTAATCTTCCCTCTGAAATATCATAAGTCAGGCCTCCATCTTCTGCACTGTTCTTGACATTATCTTCCAAGCTCCTATACAACATCCCACATAGCTCTTAACACCAAAAGGATCTCTAGCCCAAAGTTACAAAGTCCTTCCACAGTCCCCCCGAAAACATGGTCAGGTTGTCACAGGAATACCCTACTCCTGGTACCAATTTGTCTTAGTCAGGGTTTCTATTCCTGCACAAACATCATGACCAAGAAGCAAGTTGGGGAGGAAAGGATTTATTCAGCTTACAGTTTCAAATTGTTGTTTATCACCAAAGGAGGTAAGGACTGGAACTCAAGCAGGTCAGGAAGCAGGAGCTGATGCAGAGGCCATGGAGGGATGTTACTTACTGCCTTGCTTCCCCTGGCTTGCACAGCCTGCTCTCTTATAGAACCCAAGACTACCAGCCTAGGGATGGCACCACCCACAAGGGGACCTGCCCCCTTGATCACTAATTGAGAAAATGCCTTATAGCTGGATCTCATGGAGGCACTTCCCCAACTGAAACTCCTTTCTCTGTGATAAGTCCAGTCTGTGTCAAGTTGACACACAAAGCCAGCAAGTACAGCTCCTCAGCAGCTCCCATCTGCACACAGGCGGCTATCTGACCTGTGCTTTCACGTGGAGATTAACATGAAGAAATTAAAAATGTCATCCTTATTTGTGGTCACCTTTGGAACTCTTCAGCCCTTCTGGTCTTTGTTGCCCAAGTGAAGTGACCAACAGTAGACACTCACTTTACTGCAGACAAACGTCTTTGAAATTGACACATAGTCTGTTTCCATTAAATTTATTTTTGAATGGATTCTCTCTTATCATCTTATTAATAATAACTGTAACAAAACCATATACACTGGGACAAGGTTATCAGTTCTCACATACATGATCATGTGCACATCTGCACACACATAGAAACATATGGCATGCCCTGATCAAATGCATTAGAATTTTCCATTATCTGATTTCCTGCTATTGGCAAAGGTAGGGGAGAAATGCAAATCCTCTTCTTTAACTCCCATTCTAAGATTCTGCCCATTCTTAGAGTGTAAGTTCTAAGGTCAGTTTTCAGAAGCAGCATCAGTAAAAACATATAAAAACATGTGCAGTTACACCAAATCCACTAAAATGTATAGATGATCCTACAAAGCTATGTATTATTTATAATATACTTAGTAAATTTACAATGAAAATTCTTTTGAAATGTAAATACTTTCTCCCTAGTTTATACTTTGTAACCAAAAGCTAGGGTTTTTTTATTTCTTTTTTCAAAAATAAGGGCAACTTATATTTATATTCTTCTCAATTTCACAAACCAAAAATGAGTTGCAGGCTAATATAATTATGAAAGTATTTAGAAGAAAAACCAAAACATATTGATTTTCTTTGTGACTCTACCTACTATTCTTAACCTTTGGGTTGGAAGTTCTTCCATCTGCTAAAGATTCTTTATAATTGTCCCACCTTATTATCCAATCATTATACAGGAATTAGAAATTAATATGAAAATAAGAGAACTCTATAAACTATAGAAGTGATTATACCTCAAAGAAGGGTGGGAAGAGCCTGTTAACCTTTTCTAGAGTGGTTGCAGCTGCCACCATAACCAGGCTGCATTGGCACATGAATGGCGTCCCTCTCCCCAGTGCTGGGATTTGGCCTCAAAGTCTTCTGTTTTTATATAACACTCCAGGGAGTCACAGAAAAGCTGGTAGCCTGGATGCTCTGTTCTCAAAGCATGGTCTGAAGGGGGCAACAACCCCAGAGGCTGCCAGACACTTATGACCTCAGCAGTTTACCTCTGGCTGATGACGATTGAGTATTTCAAAATGGCTGGTAGAAACGTAGATAATAAATATACCACTCAATACTTGATCACAGTGCCACACTGGCATGCACTGAAATTCTGCACATGTCTCTGATTATGTGCAATTGTCAGGTGTGGATTAACACCTTTACACATGGAATATCTACTGAATAAGTTTCTTTCGACTATTTTTCTTCATTTGTTTTTAATTATGTTTATGTTGGGGTATGGTATGTACACATACATGTAGATGTCTATGGAAACCAGGGCAGTGCACTGAATTCCCTGGAGCTGGAGTTACACGTGGATCCTGGGAACTGAATCCTAGTCCTCTCCAGAATGCTCTAACTGGCTGAATCATTTATTAAGCTCTTTAATTATCATCTTTATTTTTTAAAAAAAGATTTTCAGACCACCCAGATGTGCACGGAAGCTGAAGAAGCACTTGGCGACACATCTATTCTAGTCTAGACCCTCTTTGAGCAATGCGTCAGTGGAGGATGATATGGAGAGGTAGCTCACCAGTTAACAGCACTTGTTGCTCTTGCAGAAAGCCGAGTTTGCTTCCCTGAGCCCAGATGGCAGTTCACAATCATCTGTAACTCCAGTTCTAGGAAATGACACCCTTTACTGAACTCTGAGGGCACCGGGCACATGTGTGGTATACATGTATACATGAAGGAAGAACATTCACACACACAAAATAGAAATAAATCAATCTTTTTAAAATGTCAGCTGGGCTAAGAGGATCTGTTTGCTTGGATGGGATGTGGAGGTGGACAGTTCCCAGGAGTCCTATGGTGTCTCTGATAAAAAGAAAACAAGAAAGAGTTGTTCTTTGTGTCTCTTTCCTGGAGCTCTTTAACCCAGGCCTCAAAGCTGGTACAGGGAAGCCATGATGCCTGCTCTCTGGGCTGCTTAGGCTTCTTCCTTTGTTCTGCTCAGAAACAGTAATGTTTAAAATCACAAACATCTTCAAAACAAGGAATTCTGCTACAAGATAAAATAAGATCTAAACTTAGCTCCAAATGGGCTTAAAGCTGGGGTGTTTCTTCTCAAGCCGTCAGTTTGTTTATGTGATGTGTGGTATCACCTTCAAAGGGAAAAGTGCTTCTGGCCCGGGACCGCCAGCTCCCATGACATGCCTCTGCTGGGTAGGGCACCCCAGGTCCAATTTTGTTTGTATGGTGTAAACTTTGTGTGTGAAGAAACACAGCAGAATGCAAACCTGGTATTTTCCATTAACTTACAAAGTCAAATGACTTAAGAGCTTTTTCAGATACATTTCCTCTTCCAACCCGTTTATAAAATTGTAAACAAAAGTGTGGGCTCATCGTGTCTTCTTATAAATTCTGGAAACTTTCTGAATGGGAGAGTACTTCAAAACCCAATCACTGTCTGGGCAGACTTCACTTAGGACAAGGTCTCACTGACTAATCCACCCGGAAGTAGACAAGATTGAAGTCTAAGGCAGTGAGGAGAAGGCCAAGTAGATAACAATGCTCGACCCTGAGCCTGGTTACCTCAGTTGGTTAGCTAGATCTCTAAGACCTACATTCTGGAGTGGGGAGTGGGCGATGCAGCACATGACACAATGCCAACGAGCTGTCCTCTGATCTTGTGATATGACCTCACCACTCTTTCTTTCCCAGAGCTGGAGAGATGACTCATTGGTTAAGAGCACTGGCTGGTCTTTCAGAGGATCCAGGTTTGATTTCCAGTATCCAATAGAATGGCTCAGAACCCTCTGTAACTTCAGTTCTTTAATTCCAGTTCCTGGGAACCTAACACTCCCTTCTCTGTAGATACCAGGTACACAGTGAAGGCCAAACACACATACACATAATAAAAATAAAAATAAACCAATCTTTAAAAAAGCATTTTGCCAATAATGGACTATGTAGTAATCATCTCTCCACATGGGAGCAGATGTTCAGGTGTTTTCAAAATTCTTTGCACGTGTGTAGGGGCAAAGGAACATGGTGTGTCAGCCTCCAGTTGGGTGTCTAGCAAATATTAGGGCACCTGGCCAGTAATATTAATGGCCAAGTCCTTTGTTTCCACCAGTCCTCACTCTCCCTGTCACAATGCCATAAAGTCCATCAGAAGCATGTGTCATCTGACCTGGAAACTTCTTCTTCAGCTTGGTTTGGTTTAGGGAATGAGAACTTTGTACCCTGCATTTCATTAGTGACTTACAGTTGGAAAGCAAATTGGTTAGATCCCAGCCAGTTCACTAGCAAGCAAGGGCATCACTGAGGTTAACTGCTTCATTTCCAGACAGTATGTCTAGAAAAGGCATGAGAGCAACAGACGCAGAGACAAATCCTCAAAACTCTAGTTCTTTTCTCATTCACAACACTGGGATGCTTTCTATATGGTTTTAGAGGTCCAAAGTTGGAAGGAATAGTACACATACAGTCTGATTCCTGTTTCTAAGAAACACAGTACCATCTCTAGATGATAGTAAGATGCATCATAACCAGCTTTAACAGTAAGCATTTTAATCATCTCCTTTTCTCTAGATTCCTGGTTGCAAACTGAGAGCTTGAATTTCTGACTAACATCTAAGTGTAATGGGAATCAGAAGAACACATCTTGTTTATGTGTGTAATGACCAAGGAGGTCATTCATGAGCACGTTTATGCCAGCATAAGAGACTGCAGACAAGGTTTGATCACATTTTGTGGCTCCTTGCCTGTATTACTCAAACAGATCTCTAGGTGAAATGTGTCATGTGAGGTGTCACACTGCTCGGTGTAGGGAAGTCTCCAGTGTGAAGAATCCGGATCATGTCTAGAAAACACCATCTCACAGCAGGCACCCACCCTGGTCCTCTGGTACTTAATGGCCACAGCAGTGATGGGGGATAATTCACAAGTCACAAGGCCCTCTTTCAGTGAAGAACAATCAGTGGCTGCTGAGGGAAGGGAAATCAGTTTTATTCAGAGACAAGCTTTCTGATAGGCTATCTGATTTCCAAGTGGTCAGCCCAAAACAGCAGAGAGGGGAGATGTTGGAAGGGATGAGGGAGGAGTGGAAACAGCATAAACATGGGACTCATAGATAAAATTCTAAAAATAAAAAAATATAAAAGTATAATGTATTGTGTGAAAATTATGTGCTTCTTGATTTTTATGTGGACAGAAAGGAATACAATACACCAAAATTCATCTAAATTGAATTTACTCATTGTCAATTCAAATATCACTGAAGAATCAAACTTACTAATGTATAATGTGTTTCCCATTTAAACTTTACATCTCTTATGCTTCTCTGTAAGAGGAAATGAGAGATAAGCCAGCATTTTCTGTAGTTTCTGCAGCTGATGTGTACAGATATCCCTCAAGACTAATGGACTTTTAGACTCCTTCATCCCTTAATGATTCCTATAAGTCAATTAAGAGAAACAAATGGAGATTATTTTAATCAAGCACAGATTATAAACTCATCTACAATAGAGACACTGATACTTCACTGGAGATAAAATATCCTATGCCCAGTAACTATAAAGAAACACAAATTGTGCCCCCTAATCAAGATGGACCAAAAATGAACAAAAATTAAATAAATATGGTGAAATTCAAAAGGCTGGTGATTCTTAATTTGGCTTGTACTTTTTTCTTGACTTAGGGTAGATAGATTTTGCACATGAAAATGACATTTTATGGTAAAGTAATTTAATTTTTTGTGTCTTGAGTCTCTATGGCTTCATCCAAATTGTACTTATCACATACATCTGGAAAGCTAAGAGATCAGAGGAAGCATCTCATGATGTCCAAAAATGTTCCCATTTCTGAGAAAATTCAAGGCAGTCTCTCCCTAATGGCTTATAATTAAAACCATTCAGATAATTATGTCTAATGAATAAATCATCTCTCTATCTTAAGGCATCTTGAGTGAGTCGGAATGGAATATCTCTGCTGAAGGTAGATGAGCAACTCTGTCCACCCTGTTCTTTTCCTCCCTCCTCTCTAAGAAAGAAAAAGTTTCATCATTGGGAGGATAGAGACTTACCCCCTTCCCCAGTCAAGACACAGAGATGCAGTTAACAGAGATCCTGTCTGGTTGCTCAGTCAGGAGCCAGACCGTGTCTATTAGATCAGTTCCCTGATATGACTCTTAAACATGCCTCTCTGCCTGCTAACCTGTGCATTCTGGGCCTTTACATGTAGACTATGATCCTCTGAGCAAGTCCTGGAGCACTGGTTCTTTCCTGATGAACCCACTTCTTTCATTACCACTTTAAAATATGAGGATCCATCCCCCATCAGATAACACATTTCCTGTTTGAAACCCAACAAAAAGAAAACAGATAGGAGAGAGAGAGAGAGAGAGAGAGAGAGAGAGAGAGAGAGAGAGAGAGAGAGAGAGAGAGAGAGAGAGAACTGGTCTGTAAGGTTCTGGTGGATTTCTTTGAGGTTGACATCAACCCTTGTCTGTGATGAAATTCTTGCCAGTGCCTCTGGCCCTTTCCAAATGCAAACACTGTGCTTCTCCCACCAAAAGAAGAGACTTTCTGGAGGGGCCTCAACTGTCTCTTTCCAAAACTTTGAACCCCAGATGTTCTTGCAGGCCATGCTGTTCTCTGAAGTCACACTCACACTGGTCCTTTCCTGGAGCTGGATAGTAGCCAGCATCTCGCTTGACTTGTGTGGTGAAGTTCACTGCTTTGTGTTTTATAAAATGTCCCCAGTAAAAGTTAGTAAAATAAAATAATCTGTTCCTTATTTACCCTACCCAGTGGAAAAGAAACAACGTAATTCATTTCTAAGAATGCTTAATTTTATGTGTGTGATGATAATTACTTAAACACTCACTTACATTTTCCCAGCATCTCTCTTCCCTTAAGAAAAGTCATCATACCAGCCCCATTCTCACTGTCAGAAGTAAAACACAAAGACGATTTTCTGCTACTAATGCCTGAAGACCACTTAATTATGAGGCAAGCAGAAGACATTTGAAAGCTAACTATTTTTTTCTTGATGCTTTCCAAGAAAATGCACAAACAGATCATGTCTAAATTCATATTGGAAATTCAGATTTGGGTAATGAAAAAGAGAAAATTGTGTTTGCCTTTCTCCCAATCTTCACATGTAAATAAATGGACAGTTTTTTTGTTTTGTTTTGTTTTTATAAAGAGGGTTATATATCAATTCATGGAACATCAGCATTTTTACATCATTGGGAGATATTAACTGTTCTTATGCCTCCAGATACTATGCTAGACACCCATTGGAGGCAAATAATTTGGATCAAGGCAGGATCAGCAAAGGAGACTCTCTGTACCCACATCAGCCTTCTCTGTGACTAGCTCAGTTCCTTTGTGTGGGAGAATGCACAGTCACCGAGCCCTGGAGTGTGAACCTGACCATCAATCTAAGATAAACCAGAACCTTAAAAACCTTCAAGAGATGATGATAGTAACAGCAGGCCCTATTGCAGCCCTCACTAAAGACCCAGAACCAGCTCTTAGCATTTCATTATAAGCAATTATTAACTCTTCTTCTGTGTTGCTTTGTCTTATATGTAAGCAAAATAGCCCACATTTGGGGGGACATGTGAAGACATTTAGGAACAGGAAAAGAAAACCATGTGCTTATACTTGGGATGGTGGACATCAGTAATGAGCAGGGTGCCCCATAACTTAAGAAATGCCTGGAACAGTGGCTTTCAAGTGACTTCCTACCACAGGGACATTTGCTGTCATCCAGCAATTTATGTCTACATGTCTTATAAATACCATTGTATGCTCATTTAATTATATGTAGCATTATATGATTAAGGGTAGTATTTGGGTTTTTGAGTCATGCAAATTTTAACACGGTGATCTATACTGCAATCCAATTTCCTATATTGTAAGTTTGCTCTTGATTAAGACTAGATAATATTCTATTAAATATTTTACATATATCACATTTTCTTTATATGTAGAATATTTTCAAAGACTATTAAGACAGTAGATTTTAAGCATTCTACCACAAAAAAGAGTAAGTCTGTTTAATACTATATATATATTCTATTGAGCTTCTTTTAACTACTTCATAAGTGATTCATATTTAAATATATCAATTTTAAATTTTTTTATTTTTGTTTTTGTTTTTTATTGGATATTTTCTTTATTTACTGTCTTAGTTAGGGTTTCTATTCCTGCACAAACATCATGACCAAGAAGCAAGTTGGGGAGGAAATGGTTTATTGAGCTTATACTTCCACATTGCACTTCATCACTAAAGGAAGTCAGGACAGGAACTCAAGCAGGTCAGGAAGCAGGAGCTGATGCAGAGGCCATGGAGGGATGTTTCTTATTGGCTTGCTTCCCCTGGCTTGCTCAGCCTGCTCTCTTATAGAACCCAAGAGCACCAGCCCAGGGATGGTACCACCCACAGGTGCCCTACCCACTTGATCACTTACTGAGAAAACGCCCACAGCTGGATCTCATGGAGGCACTTCCCCAACTGAAGCTCCTTTCTCTGTGATAATTCCAGCCTGTGTCAAGTTGACACACAAAACTAGCCAGTACATTTACATTTCAAATGTTTTCCCCTTTCCAGGTCTCCCCTTCAGAAGCCCCCTCTATCATCACCCTCCCCTGCCTCTATGAGGGTGCACCCCCACCCACCCACTCACTCCCATCTTCCTGCCCTGACATTCCCCTACACTGGGGCATCAAACATCCTCAGGCCCAAGGGCTGCTCCTCCCACTGCTGTCCAGCAAGGCCATCCTCCGCCACATATGTGGCCAGCACCATGGGTCCCTCCACATGTACTTCTTGGTTGGTGGTCCAGTCCCCGGGAGCTCCAGGCGTCTGGCCAGTTGACTCTGTTGCTCCCCCCATGGGGCTACAAACCTCCTCAGCTCTTTCAGTCCCTTGTCCAACTCCTACATCAGAGACCCTGCGCTCAGGCCAACGGTTGATTGCAATGATCCAAATCTGTATTTGTCAGGTTCTGGCACAGACTCTCAGGAGACAGCCATATCAGACTCCTGTCAACAAGCACTTCCCAGCATCCACAATAGCTTCCAGGTTTGGTGACTATATATGGGATGGATTTCCAGGTGAGGCAGCCTCTAGATGGTCTTTCCTTCAGTCTCTGCTCCACACTTTGCCTCCGTATTTCCTCCTGTGAGTATTTTGGTACCCCTTCTAAGAAGCACTGAAGCATCTACACTTTGGTCTTCCTTCTTCTTGGACTTCATATGGTCTGTGAATTGAATCTTGGGTATTCCAAACTTTTGGGCTAATATCCACTTATCAGTGAGTGCATGCCATGTATGTTTTTGTGACTAAGTTACCTGCAAATACCTAGGACGGTATTTTCAAGCTAAATCCATTTGCCTACAAATTTCATGAAGTCATTGTCTTTAATATTGTGTAAATATACCACATTTTCTGTATCCATTTCTCTGTTGAGGGACATCTGGGTTGTTTACAGATTCTGGCTATTATAAATATGTCTGCTAGGATCATAATGGAGTATATGTCCTTGTTATATGTTGGAGAATTTTTGGGGTATAGGCCCAGGAGTGGTATAACTGGGTCCTCAAGTAATACTATGTCCAATTTTCTGAGGAACAGCCAGACTGATTTCCAGAGTGGATGTACCAGCTTGCAATCCCACCAACAATGGAGGAGTGTTCCTCTTTCTCCCCATCCTTGCCAGCACCTGAGTTTTTTTATCTTAGCCATTCTGACTGGTATGAGGTGGAATTTCATGGTTGTTTTGATTTGCATTTTCCTGATGACTAAGGATGCTGAAATTTTCTTTAGGTGTTTCTCAGCCATTTGAGTTTCCTAAGTTGAGAATTCTGTTTAGTTCTGTACCCATTTTTAATAGGGTTATTTGGTTCTCTGGAGTCTAACTTTTTGAGTTCTTTGTATATATTAACCATCTATCAGATGTAGGATTGGTAAAGATCTTAGTCTATGTCTTTTTATTGGGGGAATTGAGCCCATTGATGTTAAAGGATATTAAGGAATAGTGATTATTGCTTGCTGTTATTTTTTATGTTAATTTTATGTTTGTGTGGCTATCTTCTTTTGGGTTTGTTGAAAGAAGATGACTTTCTTCCTTTTTCTAGGGTATAGTTTCCCTCCTTGTGTTGGTATTTTCTATTATCCTTTGTGGGACTGGATTTGTGGTAAGATATTGTGTAAATTTGGTTTTGTCATGGAATATCTTGGTTTCTCCATCTATGGTAATTGAGAGTTTTGCTGGGTATAGTAGCCTGGGCTGGCATTTGAGTCCTCCTTGGGTCTGTATGACATCTGCCCAGGATCTTTGAGCTTTCATAGTCTCTGGAGAGAAATCTGGTGTAATTCTGATAGGTCTGCCTATGTATGTTACTTGACCTTTTCCCCTTACTGCTATTAATATTCATTCTTTGTTTTGTGCATTTGGTGTTTTGATTATTATGTGATGAGAGGAATGTCTTTTCTGGTCCAATCTATTTGGAGTTCTGTAGACTTCTTTTATGTTCATGGACATCTCTTTCTTTAGGTTAGAGAAGTTTTCTTCTATAATTTTGTTGAAGATAATTACTGGCCCTTTAAGTTGGGAATCTTGACTCTCTTCTATACCTATTATCTTCTAGGTATCTCTTTTATACCTATACCTAGGTTTGGTCTTCTCATTGTGCCCTGGATTTCCTGGATGTTTTGGGTTAGGAGCTTTTTGCATTTTGCATTTTCTTTGACTGTGGTGTCACTGTTTTCTATGGTATCTTCTGCACCTGAGATTCTTTCTTTAATCTCTTGTATTGTGTTGGTGATGCTTGCATCTATGACTCCTGATCTCTTTCCTAGGTTTTCTATCTCCAGGGTTGTCTCCCTTTGTGATTTTTTTATTGTTTCTATTTCCATTTTTAGATCCTGGATGGTTTCGTTCAATTCCTTCACTTGTTTGGTTGTATTTTCCTATAAGTCTTTAAGGGTTTCTTTTGTATTTCCTCTTTAAGGGCTTATACCTATTTATCTGTATTCTCCTATATTTCTTTAAGGAAGCTATCTATGTCCTTCTTAAATTCCTCTATCATAAAATGTGATTTTAAATCAGAGCCTTGCTTTTCTGTTGTGTTGGGGTAGCCAGGGTGTGTTGGTGGGAGAGCTGGGTTCTGATGACGCCAAGTAGCCTTGGTTTCTGTTGCTTATGTTCTTGCTCTTACCTCTCACCATCTGGTAATCTCTGGTGTTAGCTGGTTTTGCTGTGGCTTGTCCCTCCTGCAAGCCTATGTGTTAGTATTCTTGGGAGAGCAGTTCTCTCTGGGAGGAATTTGGGTATGGAGAGCTGTGGCACAGGATCTGCTCCAGGCACAGATGGAAACAAGAAGGCCATTTTATACAATAATTATATGACCTTTTAACTTTATTAATTCAAAAATAACTTAAAGCAAAAGAAGTGGTGGGAAAATTTGAAGTATGTGTAGACTATGGAAAAAAAAACATTTTTCTAGAGGAAGGGTTCTTGGAAACATAATAATTAATGAAGTCTGGAAAAAACACAGGGTTAGAGCATTGGATGAGATTAGTACCAAAGTCATAACTTCATATCTGTACTAAACCTTTAAGGTCATTGTCAAAGTGATAGAGTAGAAACAAGCATCACAGAAGGGTCCATTCATGTGAAGAAGTTCTCTTTGAATACATAGGGAGCTTATATTATACCTCCTGATGAGTCTAGTATTGAGTTTTCAGTTTATGTTTAGTCTTAAAGAGCTTGGTGTTCACTGTGGTCAGTAGTCATATGATCAACAGTTCATCAACTCTGTAGCCTCTGTACAGGTGGAGAAGTGGAAACTCATGTCTGTTGAGTTTACCAACAACCAAAATGTAGGAAGGTTGAAACACTATGAGCACCTGTCACTTCTCCACCACTGAGAGAGTCAACATCTCTACCTGTCAACTTTCCCTTGATCCCTCCAACTACAGGTTACTAGTGTACTGCTCACCTTCATAAAGGTATCAGAGCAGCACATGGTATAAACATCATGGTGTATTAGATAAGTCATTCCTTTGGCACTACAACACCCTTTCTCATGCCGCAAAATTCGTATTTGATACCTAAAGTATAATCAAACCAACTGCTGATGTCACAGGCCAGAGAGAATTGTTCTCTGGTTTTATCAATGTTAAGAACATCTGTAAACCAACAATTTGGGAAAAGATCTTTACTAACCCTATATCCGATAGAGGGCTAATATCTAATGTATACAAAGACCTCAAGAAGTTAGTCTCCAGAGAGTCAAATAGCCCTATTTACAGAGCTAAACAGGGAGTTCTCAACTAAGGAAACTCAAATGGCTCTAAAGCACCTAAAGAAATGTTCATCATCCTTAGTTATCAGGGAAATGCAAATCAAAACAACACTGAGATTCTATCTTACACTAGTCAGAATGGCTAAGATGAAAAACTCAGGGGACAGCAGATGCTGAAGAGAATGTGGGGGAAAAAGAACACTTCTCCATTGTTGGTGGGATTGCAAGCTGGTAAAACCACTCTGGAAATCAGTTTGGCGATTCCTCAGAAAATTAGACATAGTACTACCTGCGGACCCAGATATACCACTCCTGGGCATATACCCAGAAGATGCTCCTACATGTAATAAGGTCACATGCTTCACTATGTTTATAGCTGCTTTATTTATAATAGCTAGAAGCTGGAAAGAACTAAGATGTCCTTCAACAGAGGAATGGATACAGAAACTGTGGTATATATACACAATGGAGTACTATTCAGCTATTAAAAACAATGAATTCATGAAATTCTTAGGCAAATGGATGGAACTAGAAAGTGTCATCCTGAGTGAGGTGACCTAATCACAAAAGAACACACATGGTATGCACTCACTAATTAGTGGATGTTAGCCCAAAAGCTCAAAATAAACAAGTTACAATTCATCCAGCACAGGAAGCTCACAAAGAAGAAGGACTTGAGTGAGGGTGCTTTGGTTCCTCTAAGAAAGGGAAAAAATACTCACAGGAGCAATAAGGGAGACAATGAGTGGATCTGAGACTGAAGGAAAGGCCACCCAGAGACTACCCTACCTGGGAATTCATCCTATAAACAGTCAACAAACCCCGACACTATTATGGATGACAAAAAGTATATACCAAAAGGAACATGCCACGGTTGTCTCTGGAGGGGCTCTGCCAGAGCCTTACAAATGCAGAGGCAGATGCTAGCAACCAACTATTGGACTGGGCATGGGGTCCCCAATGGAGGAGCTGGAGAATAGGCTGGAGGAGCTAAAGCGATTTACAGCCCCATGGGAAGAACAATGATTTCGGCCACTCAGATGTCCCAAGACTCCCAGGGACTGAACTATCAACCAAGGGGCACACATGGTTCCAGCCAAATGTGGCAGAGGGAGACCTTGTTGGGCATTAGTGGGAGGAAGGGTCCTTGGTTAGATAAAGGCTCAACAGAGGCCCCAACAAAGGGAAACCTGGGGAGAGAAGTGGGAGTGTGTCAGATGGAGGGGCATATATGTGGAGGCAGGGGGAGGGAGAAGGGGTTGGGGGGTCTTTGGGGAGGGGGAAATCTGGAAAGGTTTTACCATTTGCAATGTAAATGAAGATGATATTCAATAAAAAAAAGAAAAAAGAACATCTGTGAAATCAAACAGCACTTCAGCCCTTAAAAATGGGCATAAAGAAGTACTTCATGGAGCTCCATACTCCATAGACTCTCAAATGTATTAAGTCTGTTAGGAAAATGTTGCAAAGGGAATCTCTCACTTTGGGTAAAGTAGTGCATGGATCAAGGACAAGCTGCTTAGCCAATGGTCTAATATCTAGTGTAATGGAACGTGCATTGTGAGGCCCCCAGCCAGATCTAGGCCAGCTACAGGAAGAGCTTGAGTGGTTTCATTCAGTCTTATGGAAAACATTGAAGAAGAGGAGGAGGAAAAGAAAAAGGAGGAAGAAATAGGAAATATGTCTGGATCATGCCCAGCGTTCTACTAGAAGAAGTTGCCTGGTAGATGACACGATAGTCTAGAGGAAATAGAGCTCCTGTCAAAGAAGTGAAGATGACCTTAGACCCTTCTCACTTAAGGATAAGAAAAGCCCTGTCTTGGCCAGAAGAGTTTGTTTAAATCTTAGCTGTGAGCACTAAGCCTTTACAAAGCAGCAAACCCAACGCATTTGTATGAGAGTCAGATCAGGTAGGAACTACATTTGATCTGGGTAGTCAAAAAAAAAAAAAAAGTTACTGTGAGATTTCCATGTGGTGATTAATATGGATGGGATATTTAATAATTATCTATTACGCTCTCTTGACTTTGCTTTTAAAAAGTTCTGTTCATAATTCTTAAATTTTCTCTTCTTTAAAAAGGAAACGAAGCTAATTTCTGCCATAGGAAGTATTCAATTTTGACATTAAGAAAGGCAATTCTTACTCTATTTTTATTAAAAATAAAATAGAAAATATTACCTAACATCCATTTCTTAATCTTCAATGGCCACATTACTAATTAAAATCTCCTAAACATACAGACTTTAAATATGAGGATTATTTATTGGCTAATAGAATGAGGCTTCTTAAAACTGTCTGACTGCACATTTATTATTTCCCACCACAAAAGCTAAATATAGCATTCCCTTACTGCTATAGGAAAAAGGAAGGGATAATTCAGACCACACAGGAAGAATAACGTTTGCTGTGGTTTTAAAGGTATATTCCCACATTTAATGATAAAAACAGAAATCAGTTTAAGTAACATTTTCCATATGTGTCCCAAATGGAAAAGACAACATTCTTAGAGAAAATCCAGTAGTTGCTGGTGTCTGAAGTCTCCAGTTGATCCATCCTCAAATGTATCTGAACTCACATATGAACCTTCACAAAAAATACACACACACACTGGGCATCCCAGACATTCAATATCATTTTCATATGGGCAGCTTCCTAAAATACAATGTATTCCAATATTTAAGAACTGATGTCTTCATGGCTTCAGCAGACAGTGCTATTCAATTCCTCCCATGGGATGGAAGATAAGTGATCAAAAGTACAGGTGCCTAGCCTCACGTGTGTTCTCCAGTACTGTGAACAACCCAGGAGGAAACTCTAAAACAATCAGGGCTTGAGCATCTCAGCGAACACTGTGCATAGCATTCGGGAAGGGTGAAGTATTAAGGGGAGAGCAGATGTCCAGGCACGGTTGCTTCTAGTTGGTGGTAAACAGCTGTCTGTCTGCTGGCGAGCTGGGGTTGTATTTACTCCTCAGCAAGTCTATATGGTTTGTGGTTATAGGTACCACTCTCAAGACAGTCCCTTTTAGGGAGGAGAAGAGCATCAGTATTTACGCTTTGACAAACCTCTTCTCCACTGTCATTATTAAGGAACGGGGCTACAAATCATAGGTTCAGGGAAAGTAACATATTGCATGACTGTTTGCCATAAGCGAAGGTTACTTTTGTGCTTACCCAACTCAGCGATTAAATGATTTTCCTGGTTGTGTTCAGCTTTCTTATTTGTTTTGACCCTCAAGGTGTAATAGAGAGAATGCAAAAACAACCTTTCCAGAAGAATATTTAAAAATAAATACTTTCACGAGAGTCTAAAGTATAAAAGCAAAGTTAGATGTAAACAAATAAGGGACAGGTGGGATGGCCTGGAAAGGCAGGTCAGACCTGGGACGTCTAAGAGCTGCTCCAGAGGGGGGGCTTGACATCAGCAAGAAGCGCGCACCCTGTGTGTAACAGAGCAAATGAATGCTTTGAAAACAGGAGTTCTTGACTGGAGGTTTTGGTTGGAGATGCTTAGACGTTTGTCCACTCTCCCATGAAATGATCCTAGGAGCTCTCAAGATGTGAGCGATGATATGTTATTTTTATGTTCAAGCAACTTCTGATTTATTAGAGAGTATAGGTTGGGAAAATGACCACCCATGTTTTCTTCCTCATCTTCTCTTCCAAATACATTATGTATTTGTATCCTGCATCCCCAGTGAAGTAGACTGCCATTGTAAATACCCCCATAATTATATATACAGCATTTCATGAAATTATTTCTCTCACCTCCTTAGAAATTCCTACAGATATCAAACAATAAAATTGGAACAAATCTATTTAGGAAGGTTTCGTTTCTCATCAGTAAATAAAAACACAGAATTCTTTGCAGTCAAATATTACCATGTTTTATTGCTGGTCAGTATAGAGCATTTGAATTTTCCTCTGTGACAGGTAGTTAAAAAGCCATAACTGCTATTATGTAACTTCAAATAAGGCAAAGATTCATGTGAAGTTTGGTCAGTTTGATATTTGGCTACTGGTCAACTTAGATTAAACCAGAATTATCGCTGAAATGTTCACTTATATAACTCATCCTGCTGAAGAATGTTGGTCTCACCCATGCCACACAAGTAGAGCTGGCTGGACTCTTCAACACGTGGGTGTGCCCTGGGGGTAACACGAGCAGAGTCAAGTAGGAGGATAGCAGCTCTACCAGGGAATGTGCCATGGGAAGAAAGGCCTGACTCCTCAGAACACTTTCCTGAACATGTGATTGGGTGCTGAATGCTTGTGACATGGTGAGTTTCAAAGCACCTTAGACAATTTATTTTTTAATGCATTCTAAATATTCTTTGGCTCATTAAAATATCATCGTAACAGTAAACATATCCCCATAGTGGATTTGACTAATTCTGAATGGCAAACCTTTAGAGTAGAAGCAAAATTAAAATTTCTCTATAATTAAATTGAATCTAACAAGTGGGGCTGGGTACTCAAACATGGGTGCACTTTCGTGGGTAGGATTAAAAATATTAAACTTTCCAGCTTCCCTTCAAGGTGTTTTTAAAACTATTAAATTGTTTTATGATTATGAGATTCATCCTCATTAATGCATGAAATAATGTCTTTATCCTTGAAATGTGCGCATGCCACAATTTATTTGTCCATTCTATAGTAATCTACATGGTAATATCTCTAATTTAGGGTTGTGAAGGAGAATGTGATTGTGAGCACTCTTAATTTTCATTTTAGTGGCCATGTTCATGTGTTTAGGTTTGAATTGTACCTTGGGAGATGCACAGGAAGGTTATGTTTGTCTTCAGAAGATAATCTAGTCTTGTAAAATGCTTGCAGCTATATGTAAGATGTACATGAATAAGAGACCCAAGCACAAAGTTTCTATCCTGCATGATTCCATCCAATAATGGGGCTAGGGATACTCCAGAGAGAGTTCAGAGCTTGAGTGTTCACTAGTATGTATATTTCTAGAACATTCTCTGTACATATTTTATCCCAATCAAATTTTTAAAAATATTTTGTTTTGTAAGCTATATTACTAGGAAAGAAGTTCTAAGGAAGACATTCACTCCCAGGGCTCTTTAATACCAGGATGACAGTTGATGGAAGTACAGGTTACAGTTAGATCCACTGACTGTTGAGACTTTCTTGAGCTATGCTACACAGCTCCTTCTCTTTATTGCATATGCTTGTGTACAATGTGTGTGTATTCATGTCTGCATGTGTGCATGCATGTATGCATGAGCATATATGGGAACAGGGTAATATATATCCAGTTAACATATTTTTCTGATGCTAGGCTAACCCATCCAATTATCCTCAGTCCTCCTTATGTCCAACCACCCTTCTGACTGATGTGCTCTGGATACAGACACTGCCCTGAGAGTGACCTTCATGAATTTGCGTTCTAATTCGTACAGGCTGTCCTAATGGTTGATGGGATTTTAAGTGTTCTTGTTACATCTGTTCGCATTCTTCTGTCAGGCTGTTCTTAGTAGCAGAGACAGCCCTGTTCACACTTTGCGGTGCCTGCCTGCTCCTTCCCTTCATTTTCCAGTTGGACCAACTGTTCCATGTGTTGGGCTGCTGTTGACATGTTTGCTATTTCAGTCCTTCTGGGCTTCTGTGAAAGAATTACTAATTAAAATGAGAAACAAATGGACCGCAGCAAGTAAAGGAGATGGAATACAAATGGGGACAGGGGAGAAAGTTCTCTTTCTTTGGAAGTGAAGTTGGAAATAATTTATTGAGAGAAGCCACAGATGAAAATTAGGCTGGTCATATCAGAGAGCGAGATCACGGTGAGTGTGCATCAGTGGAGCTGAGTGTATTCTCTTAGTAAGCTGCAGGTTGGAGCAATGTTACATTGTAGGGTTTTGGCTAGAAGATGCAAAGGAATACTAAACTCTAAGCAGTCCACATAACAACGGAAATAGACAAGGATCTAGGCATCTTGCTGAGGATTTAACTAGAGACGAAAAGAAAAGCTGTGCTTTTGTGTGTGGACTCAAAAGATAGTGCCTCTCACCTGCTCTCGCCAGACAGTGGGAATTCTGGATTCTAACACCATTGACTTCTGTGGTTACAGTCTGCCTGGTCTCCCCAAAATCCACACAGTTGTACAAGCGTTCACCTTAAATGGATTTCTTACTTTGATTCTCACAATGAGAGAAAGCTAGCACTCAAACTAACCATGGCTGGGCAAACAAAACCCAAAAACAGACACTTTGGGGGAGAGATTTATTTGTTCACTATGGCTGGAAGTAGGGCTCAGTTCTGGGATAACAGACTTGTAGCAATTCCTCAATTTCTCTATAAGGAGCAGATGTGCACCTCAGAGGTAGAAGGTGGCAAATTTGATAGCAAACTCTGCGGGTCAACTCTTGCTGAGTTTTACTCATAGTCACCCCTAGCCTACTGTAAAAGAGTGGTAAGTGCCCATTAAAGGTGATATCACCTAAAAAACAGACTCAGTAGCAGCTCAAAAGTTTATGGAAGGAAAATTCCAAACTGTCTACAGCCCGAATATCACCAATTCATTCTGAGCTGCAAAAATTCATCAAAAGTTTGCCAAAAGCCCTAGATTCTGATGCTGATGATAATGGCAAACCGTGGTTTAGAGTGGGAACAGAGACACACACTAAGGTGAGCCCGGGATCTCTGACTTTATGTATTCTTCTCTTGCCCAACAGGGTACTTCCTGCTAAGTGCTCCCATGAACAGTCGTGATTAAACCTTAACCTTGGCTTAAATTCACTAGATCTGTGCTGTCCAATATGGTAGTCATTAGCCACATGTGGCTTCATAACTTTAAATTAAATTAAGCTAGAATCCAGTTCCTTATTGGCACTAGCCATGTTTTATACTCAGTAGCCAGGTGTGCCTAGTGCCAACCACATTGAGTAGTACAAAATGACAAATTGTTTTTGTTTTTTTTTTTTAACCAGGAAGTTTTATTGAACAGTTCTCATCCAGAACAAATTCATTTCTGAGGAAAACTTCTAGCTGCCCTAGTCCTGCCTACGGTGCTTCATTTCCGCTCCAGGACAGAGGACTTACGCACAGTTAGCAGACTGTGAAATGGTTTGACGTTGTAGTTCAGTCCCGGGTAGACTATAAAATGGCTGATACTGCTAAAGAGCACAGTGTGTCTTCAACAGTGGCATCGTGTAGCAGCTTCAGAAGCACATGTTCATAGACATGTGAAAACTATTCTCAGAACTGAAAAGTAGAAGAGGACTGTGCTTCTCTGCCTCATGTTACTCAGTCACCAACAGGGGCGCTAAGAGAACTAAATAAATAAATTAGTGTGGTCCAAGGAAAATCTACAGTGCCTCATTCATATATGGTCCTAAGAGACCCAGAGACTTAGAGGGGTGCTCCTGGGAGTTGGCCATGGGAGTTGATACTGACCAACAAAAGTGTTGTCAGTTGCCCACCAAATGGGCATCTTGCTCTCTCCATCTAGGAGGCCTCTGGTCTGTTGTATTTACTTTCTAGTGCCTTAATGAATGCTTTCACCTCTGCTCTTCACTGATGTATATGGGACAACATCAGAAAGGGAATTGGTATGAGGCCTAACTAGCATGTGGTTCAGGAAGCATGAGCCTTTAAAGTTTGTGCCAGATGGAGATATAACTGAGCCATCTGGAGAAGGAATCTTGAGTTGCTGAACTTAGTACAGTCACCTGCTACTGGAATGTTGACAAGATGCCACCTTAGAGTGTTTTTCTCACCTTGGAGTGAGTAGAGTTGAAGTTTGTTTGGGATAGTTGGATCACATTTGAACTGAGCTCCTTAGGAGCTGTGCATTAAAATGAGAAAGTACATGTATTAGGAATTAGTCATGAAACATCAGTGGAAGATAACTTTCCGGTTGGGCTATCTCCAGATTTGTGGAAACATCTTTTCTCCATCTGGTACATTTTTTGGTTTATACAACCTAACCTCAAATGTCTGGCCCATCTCCTTATAGCAGAGGCAAGCACTTATTCCAAGGCCTCTGCCAACCTCTGTCCTATGGCCAGAGATGATCAGTCTAGGGATGAGCAACCTGACCTCGGGACGAGATGATTCCTATAAAAGGTGAGCATCCAGTCCTGACAATCCTTCAAAGAAACAACAAAACATCAGGTTGGAAGCCAAGAAACTCGAGCTGCACTCTTAATTACCCAGCACGTTCAGCATGAGACAAGTTACTTTATCTCCCCTCTCTCTGGACCTATGTTTCTTCCCATGTGAAAGTGAAAAGGTGGCTACTAAAATAGCATAACTTTCCAGTGTGTGTTTTATGCATGTTAATGAGCTCCCTGTGAGGGGAAGGAAAACTTTATAGCTCCAAGCTGAGTTCCCAAACTTTCTATGCCGTAAAACTTATGAGAACATTCAACATAATCATGTGCTTTGTGAACCTTCTAGAAAGGCCTAAGTATGCAGTACTTCTTTAAGTTCTTTGATCTTAGACCCTTGCCTTCATCACGACTCACAGCATTCCGCAGGAGCTCCTTCTCAGAACCGGTGTGAGAGAAGTCTCTAAGCCTCACTTGGAGAGAACACAGAAGCTTGGGATCTGTGAACACAGCTGCTGGATGGGCAGAGCTCAGAGACAGAGGGAAGTCACTTCTGTGTTGCACTTACACCTGTTTGAAAACAGCCTCTTGTCTCTGTTGGAAATCTCATGAGCCCCCACAGAGGCACTGCTAGCGCAGGGTCATGGGGTCACCTTGACAGGATTTTTGTGTGGATCAGGCAAGTGCACTGGCATCAAACAGAGCCAGAGAAAACGTGCAGTCCTGGGCCTCTCTGCATTAGCCACGCAGCAGCTGCAGTCCATGACTGAGCTGTTCAGTACTCGCCCGGCCCCCTGCAGACAACTAGCAACACTGTGGAGTGAAATCCCAGGGAGGGCTGAGAGGCTCCCTTTCAGGATCTGAAGGGCAGTAATCTACCGCCTTGTCTTTAACTGGAGGCGTCCTACATTGTGTCCCCAGGGTTCCAGAATCTGAGACAACTGGGCAGGCATCTCATCTAGCTAGACTGCAGCTTTACTGCTGTCTTTTACGTTTTCATCTGTAAGAAACTCATGATCAATGCTCACCAGTGTACCTGCGAGGATTTACTAGGTAGGAGAGTCTCCTTCATTTTTGGTTTAAATGTAGTCATCAGGACAGGCAATATGACTCTGTGAGTAAAGGTGCTTGCTGCCAAACCTGATGACCTGAGTTTGATTCTTGAGACCCAACATGGTAAAACAGAACTAAGTCCCACCATGTTGTCTAACCCTTACAGGCACACCGTGGCATGTTCCCATCCCTTAAATAAAGACATACAATAAAAAGATTTTAAAAATAAGTTAAAAGTTGACTTCCTAAGGATCTTATCTGCTGGTATAGTTCTGCCTTCTGGGGTCATACAGATGAGCCTACCACTGTCATGTGTCAGAAGACTCTCTGAAAGACTGAAGGTCTAATAAAATAATACCAGCCAGCCTGCTTTGAGCATTTTCCTAACATAATAGACAACAGGATTTGTTGTGCAGGTGTGGAGACCGTTGGGTGGCATCCTCCTCTGTCAAAGTCAGAGAGCGTCTACATCCTTAGGCTGCTGGATGACAACATTTCAAAACAAAATCTATAGAACTGAAACATGCCATCCATGTAGCATTATGTGTCTGTACTTACTGCAGTGGGTGCTCAAGCTGACACTGATCCATCAGGCCAAAAATCCCCATGTACATGAGCAGCAGCTGCAGTCAGAGCATCTACTGGCAATGAGATGGTGTGTGACAGAAGACATACAATAGGCTCTACAATGGCTGTGGGCAAGGGACCAGAGGGATCAGTGTTGGCGCACTGATTGATCTGGGGCCGATGTGGACACAGATATCAGTTACAGTGAATTCTATGAAGTATGTATAGCCTTAGCTTAGCAACATAATACTTAGGTCTTGGTGCTATTTCTCTTTAATGTGTAATGTGGCTGACTTGAGCTTCTCCCAGTGGGAGAGATTTTGATAGGTAAGTCACCATAAAGTTGCTGGGGGGTGGGGTGGGAAATCAATTGTTTTTAAATGTCTCAACTAAAGAAACTAGATCTCTGCTTATTCAACACTTTGGGAATTTCCCATGGTCACTGTATATCCCAACCGACTAGATCGTGCCTCAGTTTAAATGCCTATAGTTACTTTTAAAAGTTGATTATTTGATTAGCATGAGCTTGAAGGCCCCAAATACTATTACAGTAGCATATTTAATGCACTTAGAATCCTGGGATTAACACTTGGTGATTTCTGCTGTTGAAATGAAAATTGAGTATAATTTGAGCTGCTCCTGAGGAGATCTTAGACCAAATGATTCTTTTCCTGTATCAAACAGTTTAAGGGATTTTCTGCATGATGCAATTTGTTTTATCTCATAGAGGAAAACTTTTGTTATTTGTGTTAAATAATGTGCCTCATATCACTTGCCTCCACTGAGATGATCTTTTACATTTTTATTGGAGGTAAGCGACAAGTCGTTACAGTGGACAATTCACAAAGACTCTAAAAGACACTTTAAAAAATATATATGGTGACATTTTGATTTGTTTTTCCTCACAGATTGAATTTTGTTTGGCTTGTTCCCTGACTTTGGACTGAACACATCACCTAAAATTACTGAGCTTGGTCTGGAATGATGTTAGCTTCTGTAGAGATGCAGAACAATGTGCATCTAAAGGCACTTTCTTTACTTTCTGGGAAAATGTTCTATCCAATGCAGGGATAAAACAAATTTCTAACATACATACACAGTCTTTCCCTCCCCCTCCTCCTCCCTCCCTTTCTCCCTCCTTTTCTCTTTCCCTCCCTTTCTTGTTCCCCTCTTCCTCCTTTCCTGCCTTTCTTGGAATTTTCTGATAGGTATCAGGTGTCTGAAGCAGAGATTACTGTTCATGGATTATCCTAACATTGGCTTCCTGCCTCTACAGGAAACAGCTCACAAGTAGGAGAGAAGATCTAGGATTAGAAGTGTTCTTGGGGAATGGGCCCATTACTTCCCTGCTCCAGAAAGAGAAAGTCCTTCATTCTCAAATGTAAACAGATCTTCTCTGAAGACCTGGTGAGAAAAGATGGTGTTTTCTACTTCAGTAACCCAGCAAGTGGCTGCAAGCCAGATAGCCTCGGAGATTCTTCTACATGCTCCCTCTAACTTAATTGAATCCTCCTTTAAGCTAAGAGAGCCGGAATTTGCTCTCAGAGCCTGAGCTATGCAGAAGCACGCAGACATTCACAGATTTCTCTCTACATCTAACCAGGGTCTCCTGAGCCCTTTGTTGGCATAGGTCTTCTACAAGCAAACACATTTGTGTGTTAGCAACACAGGGAGGAACAGAGGAGCTCAGTGTCTGTTGGGCCTTTGATAAAGGGTTCCTTCGGATGGATTGGCTCAGCAAGCTTTGATCTGCTCACATTGTTAACAGATTCTTCCTCATAATAGTCAAAAGCCAAATTCTAAGTGATTTCAGCTTATTGGTTAGAACAGCCCAAAATAATCTAATTCTTCTTCTAGGGATTTTTTTTTAATGGTTTTTTTGAGACAGGGTTTCTCTGTGTAGCCCTGGCTGTCCTGGAACTCACTCTGTAGACCAGGCTGGCCTTGAACTCAGAAATCCGCCTGCCTCTGCCTCCCAAGTGCTGGGATTAAAGGCATGTGCCACCACCACCCGGCTCTTCTAGGGATTTTTAAAAACAAATAAACACCATCAAACCATTTTATTACAACATATTTCCTAACCATATCACCACCATATATATATATCACCAGCTTATCACCAATCTACCTAAATGACTTTTTAAGTCTCCCAGAACCTAATTATTTTTTTATCTATGACACATCTGATGTGACATTTTATTACACCTAAATTGGCTTTTCAAAACAATCATTTATCTGTATGTAGTTATCAAATAAATTATTTATAATAAAATACTACTGCTGCAAAATGAGAAAGGCATTATTCAGAATTTTCATTCTGTAAAGCTGCCCTTGCAGTGAGGCACGCAACTAGAGGAATGCCTCCCAAGTCCCTCCAGTCCATCTGCTAAATTGTCACGGAGGGGGGTTGAATTTTGAGCCAAATTTTACTACCCCCAAAAAACTGAACAAATCCATTATTTTAGTGAAGAAAGCTGTGTTAGATTTACTCAGGGTAACAAGTACATACACTTTAAGCACTCAAATTTATCTTCCCTATACTCGATCTTATGTTATTGATAGAAACTGTTTTAAGTTAAATCTGAATCTAATTTTCTACGCATAGTAGAAGTATAAAATGTATTTAAGATAACATGAATAGGGAAATTAACTGGTTCTATGGTACTACAGAAATACCTTATATGTAATGCTTTCCCATTAACATATAGATTTTTTTTTCTTCTTCAATGCTAGAGATAGAGTCCAGGACCTCACACATGGTAGGCATGTGCTCTACCACTGGGCTACATCCCTAACCCTTAGCATATAAATAGATATTGAGTTTTTTCAAAAACAAATATTGTTGAAGTATTTCCATATTCAGCATACTTTGTAAAGATGTTTTTGAGATTATAATTTCACCATTTCCCACCTTCTTCCTACAGCCAAACCTTCCCATGTATCCCTCCCCAACTCTTTCTCAAATTCATGGACTTATCTTTAATTGTAGTGTGTGTGTGTATGTGTGTGTGTGTGTGTGTGTTCCTAAACATATAAATACAGTTTTCCCTAGGGAAGGCTGTTTCTCCTGCTCTCAGCAATCCTGAGTTGCCTGTAGTTCTTTGGGGCCAAGGCCTGGGCTATCCTCCCTCACCCACTCTCCAGGTTACCTTGTCCTCATTCACATGTTTTGGTAGCCACGTTGTTGAGACACCTTTATGGATATAGCTTCTGACATTGACAGAGACAGTCTCACAGTGAACCCCCTGCTCCTCTGGCTCTCGCTGTGTTTGCTCCCCTTCCTCCTCAAGGATCCCTGGGCTTAGGTACAGGGGTTGGGGCACACTCATTGGAACAGTCTCATAAACATCATTCTCTCAGTTCGCAAGCAAAATTTCAGTGTTTGCCTGCTATTACCAATGGAAAGTACATGGTATAAAATAAATGAAGTATATGATAGGTTAAAAATTGCAAGGGCTCAAGAGAAAACCCAAGCATAGGGGAGAGAGAAAGAGAGAGAGAGAGAGAGAAAGAGAGAGAGAGAGAGAGAGAGAGAGAGAGAGAGAGAGAGAGAGAGAGAGAGAGAGAAGAGAGGCCAGAGTGAGTGGAACTATTAGATGCAGCTAAAGTTGTCCAGTAAAGGGTATCTGAGTGCTGCCCATTGGCTCCAGCACTGTGTCTGCTTGAAATCACAGAGAGTTTTCAGGGAACTTTTGTAGCAACTTAGTTCAATATTGATGCTGCTTTTGGAGTCTGAAATCCTCTGTTTTTCTTTAAACTTTACTCTTCTCTTCCTTCTCAGCTTATTTCCCATTTAAAGAGGCAGTCTATGTAGGGGGAAAAAAAATCTAAGATCTCCAATTCTTAACAATTTTTAAGTGGCCACAAATCACATTAGAGAAGGAAAATCTCAGCCCCACAGCCCAAATCCAAGAATGTGTGAAAATATCACTACTTGGAATTAAAGTGAGGAGAGCCCAGATGGTAGGCTGTTTGTGTTTAGCCACGAGGACATAAAATTGAGTTAGAAATTCTTTTCGCTTTTCATCCTGCCTTCCCTCCCTCACCCCCAGCAGCAGTAAAGCCCATGTACTGTGGGAAGTGCTCGGAGAATGCAATCTTGTTCGAACATTCTCCCGAAGAACCCAGTGCAGACAAATAGACCTTGAAGGAATATTACACATCGCATTCTGACTTCAGAGAAAGTTATTTGTGGTGTCTTTCTTTGCCATGGGCTTTATAAGCTAATTAAAGATAACAGTATTTTCAAGTGACAAACTCTACATGTCAAGTTCTACATCTTTGGGATATAGGCTTTCATGGGAAAATGACCCCTAATGAGGTCTAGATGTTTGTCTTTAAATAGCTCTGTCAAAGGCTTCATCTCTTAGGTACATCAGTGCTCTCTGCTCTCTCTCTCAGAGCTCCTGCTCTCTCAGAGCGCCTGCTCTCTCAGAGCGCCTTCATTGACTGTGTCTGCCTACCTTAAAAGCTCTTGCTTATGACATTTATTCTCCGTGCCTGGATTTGTTCAATAGTCATATATTTCTTCTTGATTTCAATGCATATTTTCCTTAAACAAGAACCTCTCCTCACCAAATTCTACTGAGTTTTACCTGGATACATCTATTTTGACTTCATATACTCAATATCTGCTTCTTTCTCTGTCTATACATTTCTAAAGAAAATCCTTAAGTTGGAAGAAGAGCCTTGCTGTGTTTCTAGGAGATTCTATCCACACTGTTCAAGCCATCCTCCTAGCACAGTTCCCTCATTGTGATATTTTCAGTCTTTGTATCTCTTTAAATCCTCGTGTCTTTGCTTCAATTAAGTGGTATTTATCCCTTTGAAATCTCAGGTTATTTTTCTGCCCTTCCTACCAAAGTCCCTCTTTCGACTTCTAAAGTGTCAGGGAAAGAATTACCAATTCCTGCTTGAGCCCCATTCCTTCTTATCCTTCCTAATCTGTTCCCATTTCCTTTAATCCTAATTTCTGCGATTATATTCCCTCTGCCACTTCTTTCCCTACCACTTACAAATGCTCAAATATTACATATAAAATATAACAAACCCCTAAACTTTACATCACCTACTAGCCACTGCCTGGAGACTGACTTACTTCTCTTCAAACCCTTGAACAGTGTATACTGTTTCTGCCTCATCCTCCCTTATTTGAATATAATTTTTAAGATTTATTTATGTGTGTGTGTGTGTGTGTGTGTGTGTGCGTGAGAGAGAGAGAGAGAGAGAGAGCGAGAGAGAGAGAGATGTGTGTGCAGATGTTGGTGGAAGTCAGAAGAGGGCATTGGATCTCTTGAAGCTAGCGTTTACAAGTGGTTGAAGGCCATCCCATGGCCGTCCTAGGAAATCAATTCTGGTTCTCTGGAATATAGGCAAGCAATATTAACCACTCAGTCATCTTCCCAGACCATCAATATAAATTTTAGACAGTTTACTTAAACATATATGTGCAGACTACACAAATTCTAAATATCCAGATTGACAAAAGCTCATAAACAATCTCTGCCAGTAACTTACAGGTCTCTTTTGCTGTTCCTGGTTATCACCAACAATTGCACACAATTTTCTTGCAAATCTTTCCTTTTGAAACATATTTTTATTATGAGATATAAAGTTACGTTAACAAAATATATTAACTGTACAATTTAGTGAAATATTATGGTACAAATTTGTATGGGGCTAACATCTCAGGTAAATGAAATATAGTTAGCTCCCAGAAGCAGTTAAATATTATCTCACACCATGCTCTGCCTCTGAGTCGCAAGTCATCTACAATGAATCATTATCTTGGCTTTTACCTCAGTCACTTCTTGTGACGTAGTAGCATAGGTACTATGATTTTATCCCTAAATAGCAAAAAAGGATTCTGCACAACATATATGGGAGTATCCATAAAGTCATGTCTAAGAGGGTATTAATGCGTGCTCCTGTTGTTCTTGTCATTGTTGTTGCATGATGTCCTGAACATATAAGCAGAGTTTCCATGGGGGCTATATCTAGGAGTAAAGATGCTAGGGCATGAGGTGCACAAGAGTAGCTTTTCTTCAAAACAACAAGCTTGTCCCTGATGAGTTGATGGATCTATGTCACTTACAGCAGGGCAGTGGCTTGCTAGCTGTAAGCCATCCTGACCGAGCACCTCTCTTATTCGCCTTATCGTTTTAGCTGATCTGACTTGAGCACGTCTCCCTGTGCATGCTCATCCACCGCCTTCCTGTCTTTCCATGCTTGTCCTCTTTCATCTGTCACTTGCATGTTTATTTTGCTGCTTCATACATTCCAGCTATGGCTCTTCCATCAGTTACATCTCAACGATTTCCCATAGCTCGGCTTTGAACCTTCTTATGATATCATTGGATAAATCAATTTTTTCATACTTTAATGTCATAAGTGTATGATAATCCGTTATTTATGGTAGAGTTGCATCCCAATGAATCCACAGAAATTTGAAAATACTTTAAGACAAATATTCATTAAATGTACCTTCTCTGCACCATAGCGTATCTCAGTCCAATGTGCACATGCCCGGAACACTAAAATTAGTTTACAGCTAGGCGAAAGCATAGAACACAAAGCCCATTTTATAATCAGGCGTGGAATGTCTCCTGTATTTTTTGGATGCCACACTACAGTGGAAAACAGAAGGATGGAATTGATTCTTGTCCTGAATATCCACAGCTGAGAACAGTCAGAGAACTGAATTCAATTTAATTTCAGGTTGATAAATATGCAGTGAAGAGAAAGCTCTCAGGTTTTTCTACTGAGGCCCAAGAATAGCCAGGAGGGAGCACGAGGGCCCCCACACTTTATGCAGTAGCAGCCATGGTGCTTGTAGGCACAGCAAGCTGTTCCTTTACAGCTTTGTTTTCATTTCTGTCTCTGTGAACAGCAGGACCACCTCCATATCTGCCAGTCAGTATATATGCCTTTCACCTAATGGGCATCCATCCATTTCTCCTAATGCTCAGACACCGCTTCTAAGAGAACCAAACAGCTCTATCAGCAGCTTTGGTGATGGTCTCCCTGGTTCCCAGATCCAGCTCCCTCCATCCCAGAGCTCACCATTCTCTGTAATTCCAGTTTGATCATCTCCACATCTTCGCCATCCCCGTATTAGCCATTGTCCAAGCACTGAGAGCTTGCGATTTACCATTTTATCTCTATAATTTAGTCAGAGCCTTTGGAAGCCACTTATTTATGGTGTGTGACCCTCTTTTCAGGATGGAAAGTATGTTTAAATCATCCCAGACCCTTCTGAGCATTGGGCTAAGCTTAGCAGCTTCAGTGACTTATATAAAAACATGGTATAAAAAAAGCATGATTTTATCCAGAGGATTCCCCACCATGTAATAAGGATACATGCTCTACTATGTTCATAGCAGCCCTATTTATAATTGCCAGATGCTGGAAAGAACCCAGGTATCCCTCAACAGAAGAGTGGATGCAAAAAAATGTGGTATATCTACACAATGGAGTACTATTCAGCCATTAGAAACAATGAATTCATGAAATTCTTAGACAAATGGATGGAGCTAGAGAACATCATACTAAGTGAGGTAACCCAGACTCAAAAGGTGAGTCATGGTATGCACTCACTAATAAGTGGTTATTAACCTAGAAAACTGGAATACCCAAATCATAATCCACACATCAAATGAGATACAAGAAGAAAGGAGGAGTGGCCCCTGGTTCTGGAAAGACTCAGTGAAACAGTATTTGGCAAAACCAGAACGGGGAAGTGGGAAGGGGTGGGAGGGAGGACAGAGGAAGAGAGGGGGACTTACGGGACTTTCGGGGAGTGGGGGGGCTAGAAAAGGGGAAATCATTTGAAATGTAAATAAATTATATCGAATAAAAAAAAAAGCATGATTTGAGGGTTTCTTTGGTTCTTTGGTTTGGAGGCAGGTCTCACTATGTAGCCTAAGCTGGCCTCATGCTCCTCCTCACCCTCCAATTGAGGGAAGAATACTGGGGTCACAAACAGGTGCTGTGGCACATGGATAAACAGTACTGTTTGAACATACCCATTGTGCTTCGGTCCTTTGGTTGAACACCTGCGGTTTTGTTCAGCACAAGTACACACATCTTTTTATCAGGATGCAGGGTGCCATATGTTTGGGATACCTCGGGGCACAGTTTAGATCAAAAGATTACTAAACAGGCCATTGTTTTGTCTTCAACTTTGTCTTTCCTTCAGAATAAAGCAGTTCGAAAGCCAGTCTGCAAACATTCTGGTGCTATCCAGGCATCCTTGCCGGGGTGACAGTAAACAGGAACTCTTTGCTCGCCCACATTCCTGAATACTCAGGGTCCTCAGATGGAGGACTGGGGAAAAAAGGCTTCAGTTGGGCTTGCTCACACTTCCATCCATTCCATTGTATGTTGTTTGCTGCCTCAAATCCTGCTCTGCGTAGCCTCCTGGTGAGTGGCTGTCTGCTCTGGCAAACAACTCAGAAGAAGCTTGCCTTGTCAATGCTAAATGTTTGTTCTGACATATATTTCTCACATGTGATTATCTATTGCAGTTCTTTCCAAACTCTGTCCTTGGCTGTGTTGCTGCTGATACTGACCTTCTCAAAATGATACCTTTTGAGGTTGGCTCAGTAGTATACACTTGTATCTGGTCTTCTACCCACACAATGATTTTTCCATGTCATGACCTGGGCCACCTCTTTTCTTTCTGATAAGATTGGGTCTAATCTATGCTTGTATTATCCCTACATCCCTGATGCATGCCTTATCCTTTAAGACAATCAGAATCATTGAGTACAGTGGTTCTAATCTCAGGACTACTGATGCCTTCCATTTTTCTAGTTGAAAAATAATATTCATCAAAGGAATAATTTTCTTCCTTTGCAATAAAATCAAAACAAAAAGATGGGCATTTAGCCCATGGAGTTGGATGTGATGGTTCAAAACATTATCATAAAACTTCAGGTGACCCATTTTACAATACTGATTATTTGTTTTTGTGATTGAATGACTCCTGCCACTGTTTGGTATCATGGGGGCAGTATCAATGTTCATATCACTAACCTGGGCAAAGATCAAAATTTAAAATGCTACAGTTTATGTGGAATTATTTTTCTTTCATGTTATATTAAACTTGAAATACCTTAGGTCATTGAATTGGTCAACCTGACCTAGACATATACAGAATCAGCTAGAAAGAGGGTTTCAATGAGGGGTTGTCTATATTGAGTTGGCCTGTGGATATATCTGTAGGGTGTTGTCTTATTAAGTGCATTGATATGGGAAGTCCCAGCCCACTGTAGGCACAACCATTCCCTATGAGGGTTCTGAACTGTACAATATTGAAGCAGCAAAGCTGAGCACATGTAAGCAAATGATTCTTTCATTTCTCTTTGCTCTTGACTGTGGCTGTGATACGACTAACTGCTTGAGACGTCTGACCTGATGGACTATACCCTGCAAATGTACACAGAAATAAGCCCTTTCTTCCCAAAGTTGAGTTTTGTTACAGTGTTTCATCTCAGCAGCAAAAGTGATATTAGGACAGCCAGGGCCAGTCTCTGTGTTAGTTTTTTGAGTTTTAAAAACAGCTTATAAGTGGGAAAGCTTAATTCCTACCTGTGGTTTCCATCTTGTTGGTTTTGGGCCTCTGATGGAGTAGTACATCATTGCCAGGAGGCGTGGCACCCAGGGAACACATAAATCAATTCGCTAAAAAGCCTAAGGAAAGTAGCTGAGGTCCCAATACCTCTTTGAAGGACACACCTGCAGTGACTTAACTTCCCCACAGAAGGAACTATTTTGACGATTCTATCCTTCCCAATAGCACTGTAGGCTAGTGACCATGTCTTTAACACATTCAATGGCGCAGATACATTTACCCAAACCTCAGCAATCTATACAAGCTTTGGTTCCTCGTGTTGATGGTCAGCTTGCCAGGATTAGGAACAGCTGGATAGCTTGCGAAGTGCCTTTTTCTGTGTGTGTTTGTGATTTCCAGAAGAGTTTGGCACTTAGTGGGATAGAGCCACCTTCAAGGTGAGCAGTCACTATCTAAGCAGCATGGGCTTTGGGTAGACCAAAGGCAAAGAAAATATTTCATTTCTGTATGTTAAAACTTGCATTCCTCTCCTGCTCTCAAGACATTGGAACTCAAGGCTTTTCAGCCTTTGGACTCCTGGAATGACCCCGCAGCACCTGCAGTTCTCAAACCTTTGGTGTCATACTGAGAATGATATCATTTGGCTTCCAGAGATCAGAGGCTTTTGAACTGGAACTGAGGTTTACTATTGGTGTTCCCTTAGCTTATAAACAGCATGTCACTTCACAGTCTGCATAATTGAATGAGCTAATTTCTCTGATAGAGGTCTTCACATATGTGTTGTGTACATGTAACCATCTGTCATCTAGCTACCCACCTGTCACCTATTATCACATATTTATGTGCATACATGTAAACTTCATGTTAATTATTTGTCTGTTACCTATCATTGCCTCTATCTACATGTCTATATATGTATTTGTCAACTACAGATCAGTTACTATGACTACCCATCTATCAATCTGATATCTATTGGTTCTGTCTCTTTGAAGAGCCTTGACTAATAATATTATCCACAGTTCTTACATCTTAGATTTATTTTTGTTTGTACTTTAGTGTGTGTATACATGTGAGTGTGTGCATGTGTGTGCGTATGTTTGAACATAGGTGATGTGTGTGTGTGTGTGTGTTTGTGTGTGTGAATGTTGGTTTGCACAGAAGTGAGTACCCTCAGAAGCCAGAAGTGGACTTTGGATGCTCTAGAGCTAGAGTTCCAGGTGGTTCGATGCTGCTCAATACAGGCTCTGAGAACTGAACTTTAGTCCTCTGCAAGGGCAGCATGTACTCTTTCTTAAGCAGTGATGTACCTCACCATCCCTGTAGTTATTCTACCTTGTTTGGAATATTTTCTGCTCCAGCTCATGAAAACTCTCCCCTTAGTGCCTTCTTAAACAGTTCTTCACTGGGGCTGGGGTGGTGGCTCGGTTGGGAAAGTACTTATACAAGAGCATGAGAATCTGAGTTCTATACTCAGGATCCATTTAAAAAGCTAGGTGACACAGCATGTGATTGTACTCCCAGTGATGGGGGACACAGAAAAGAGGGTCCCAAGGGCTCACTGACCAACCATTCTAGCCTATGTTGTGAGCTCTGGGTCCATGAGAGACCCCCATTTCAAAATAAATAAATAAATAAATAAATAAATGAATAAATAAATATTAAATGCACACAAGGTTGCATCTACAGGCACCTCCCTCTCATACACATTCACATGCTTTCACATGCACATACACATAAAATCCATTCCTATTTGTTTCTCAATATTCACATCTATATTTTTCCCATGGCACTTGACTTAGTCTCTATGATGCAATTGCCAACTCCAGTGATAATAAAAATGCCTGGTTTACCATGATCTCTTCTTTGCTCCTTGTTTTGAGGTGGACTTTTCTCTGTGATGTGAGCTGCCCCGCATGGCTTCTAAGAACTGAAATCTGGTCTTCTAGGAGGTGGTCAAGTACTCTTAGCTGCTGAGCCTTCTATCCAGCCCCTGGACTTGGTGATTTCACTGTCCCTCATTTCCTAGAATTTCAGAAAGTTGGTTTTAGATGTGTACCTGTTATTCTTAGTTCTTGGAATTTATCTATAGCTCATCATTTACCCTCAGTTCTGGAGCATCTTCTGCCACTATGTTAACCAAATGCCATCCTTTGGCATTGTTAATAAACTTAGACTAGAGCTTTTCAGTCTATTTGACGAGGGGCTCTTCCTTCTTCTTTCACCATTAAATGTTTCTGGTGTTTGCATACTAATTCACTTTGGTTTTTCCTGACGTACACACCTTGTGTGGTGAGTATGTCCACCCAGCCTTCTGTCACCCAGGATCCATCTCAGGGCCTTGGAGAAACGTCCTTCCCTTCTCTGTGCTCTATTCTATTTACCCTTTGTTTGTTTACTTACTTCATTGTTATTTAACTTTCTCTACACCATGTTTGGAGCTCTCTCCACTTCCACAGTTCCTTCCTCTCACCTTGCCTCCCCACAATGCCTCCTCCCTTTCTCCTCAAAGGAGAGACCTCACCTTGGCCTATCAAGTTGTAGTAGGACTAGGCAATCTTTCTCCTATTGAGGCTAGACAAGGCAGCTCAGTTCGGGGAAAGGGATCCAAAGGCAGGAAACAGAGTCAGAGACTTCCCCTGATCCTGTTGGGTTTCTTTATTTGACCTCTTGAACTATTTTATGATGATGATTTCAACTCATATTTTTAATACTCTTTTTTTTTCTTGGCAGAAAGAATAAGTCAATGGCCTCCGTTCCTTGTAAACAGCAGGTCAGGTTATCATTTTTAGAGTCTACAATTGACATATGACCAGTGATGTATAAGGACACTATTTTATCTCATCTTGTCCTGGTTCTTTTGGTAGTCTGATAAATTAGTATGTACTGCCTGTGCCCTGGGCACTTGCTCCCGATCCTACTTGGCCCTGGGGTTTGGAGGTGAAGGGGTACAGAGTCAACAACACAGACTCTGTAGTAGGTGAGAAACACCCAGCAAACTCATCTGAAGGCTGCTGCAAGCTCCTCTAATATCCTTCATCTGTGCCCCACCGGTTCCAAGAAAACATCTTTTCTAAACAGCAGTTCCTAATTGGCTGACATCAGCTGTGCAAGCAATTTTTGGTCTCTCAGGCAGTCCTCAATTAGGTTCTCCTACAGGAGATGTTTGCGGCTGCTCAGTCCCAGCTTAGAGGTGGACCCTCAGTTCCTGCTACAAGTACGGTTTACTCTCTACATTCTGTATTATGGTTAAAAGTGAGAACTATCAACTCTTTTAAAAAATGGTCAGTGTTGCTTGTTCCTTATTCTCTAAGATTGTATCATTGATATACTAATTTTAAATTGGTAATAGTTATTTTAAATATAAAGTAGTAGTTTTTATTTTCCAAATTTATCATCTTCTGATTTTCTTTATGGTATTTTGCCATATTTTGAAGTTGCATATATTGATATGATTTACATGGTTGTTGTATTTATGTCATATGAACAAAGGGCTTTCATATGCTGAGGTTACAAAACTATTTTTCCTTTTTTAATATTATATTCTTGCAATGAGTTCAACCTTCTTGCATTACTCTTGAATAGTGTGATATGAATCTTTTTATCCAGATGGCTTCTCCATTGTCTATCACATGTTGAATCATCTATTTCTACACAGATATAGGATATATGATATAATGCCACATGTATTACACAGTAATCCCCAAGACTTTCAGTCTCTGTCTAGACTTCACATTCTGTTCCATTTATTTGTCTATCTGCTCATGCCCTAACTCTGTTTCATTTTTGCTTGTTGAGCATTTTAAATATTTGAACAGCTCGCCCTCCAGACCCTTCTCTATTTTCCTCTTTAAATTTTCCATATGAAGTTGGAAAGTAGTTTCATGGAAACACCCATTTCTTGTTTTTATTGGAATGAAGTTTTACATATAGATGAATTTGGAGGGAATTTATCTTAATAATGTTAACTTTCCTGTCTAAGAACATGATCTGCTTTTCTGTTTTTACAAAGCTTTCTTCCCCCCACTGGTAGCACTTCCAGGCTTCCTTCTTAATAGATTTTGAATGTGTTTTTATTAAGTGTATTCCTGTGTAATTCCTGACAAATTTTGTTTCTTAAAGAAACTACATCTCAGGGGAGCATAGGCCACAGCCCATGAATGAAGTTTCTGGAGATAGAAATTTCACCATGCACTTAACTAACAGGAGAAATAAAAATGAATTATTTAAACTCCATGTTTCCATGTATTCAGGTGGATTTCTATGGGCTCTGGTGAGAACGTGATGTATCAACCCTGGAAGTCTCTCTGGAAGAAGAAACCTTATGAGCACTCACTTTAATTCACTGTTGCTATTGCAGATTATTTTTCCCATAAATATTCCAAGTATTTATTGTTTATGTAAGTGTATCTTACTGTTTTCTAGATTCTGTATCCAAACAATTCATTAACCTTGATGTTTAGTAAGAACATATTTTCCAAGAGACGTTTTCAGGATATGATTATGGATTTTGAATAATGCTCTTAATCTCTATCACACACACAATGTTTAAGTATGACTTATGTATTTAGCCTATTTGTGTATGCATATGTGTATGTGTATGTATGTATGTGCCTGGTCATGTGTGGTGTAGATGGGCACATGATCATTGCATATTTTTGGAATCCAGAAAAGACTTGTAAGCCCTTTCCTTCCACCTTGTTGAAGACCTCGTGACTTGTTTAACTCTTGCATCCATCAGGCTAATGACCATTGAGTTTTAGGGGATCCTCTGTGTCTGCATCTTGTCTCATGAGAACACTGGGATTGGAGACATCACACTATCACCCTGTGCTTTACTGTGGTCTTGGCATGGTAAATACTGTACCCGCCTAGCTGTAGCCCCAGCTCCTTTTGTTCTTTATTCATTTGTGACAGAGTCTGGTGTAGCCAAGGGTGGGATTGAATGTACTTTTATAGACTATGAACTTCTGATCTTCCTGCCTCCACTTCCTGAGGGCTGGCATTACAGGCATGTGCCACCATGCTTCCTTAGTGCAGTTCTAGGGGTGAAGCCTGGGGCTTCATGGATGCTGGATAAGCACTCTACCAAGGAAGCTGCGGTCCAGGCCCTCTCCTTCCCTACTTTCGGGTTTTGCTTGTTTGTTGCAAAGCAACTAAAACTTTCAAAGGTGTAGACAATGATCACAGAGGATTCCGAATCTACAATTTCCTTTTGTAATCTCCTTAACATCTTGAGCAGATTTTTTTTCACATCCTTTGGAGGATCTGTTCCTTATGGATGTCCTTAAACCTAGAAACTACCTACAAATAGTGTATCCCTCTGCCACACATGTGCATTTCAATTCGGAATAATCTCAGTACCCACAATTCAATGACTCACAAATCTAGGTCTATCCTAGATATATTTCTTATAATTCCTCCAAACTATAGTTCCACTTCCCATGGTGTATTTCAGTCACAATGACTTCACCATGCCTACTGACTCTGCTTTGTAGGAACTGAAAAAAAAAAAAAAAAAAGACAGCTAGAGTTGCTGCTCATGCTTGCTGAAACTCTCAACGCATCAGCTGCCCTGTCCTGTGGGGTTACCCTTATTCTCTTGGGGCTGCCCTTATTCTCTAGCTAACACTGACATTGCTAATTTCCTTTCACACAGACTCTTGCTGCTGTTTTCTGACTCCAGAACTAGAACAACCACACTCCCTTGCCTATGATTGGAGATTGTTTCAGAATGTATGTCTTCGAATCCTAAAACTGACAAGTTGACAGGCAAACTAAAAACTGAATTGCTCGCCCTGTTCCCTAGGTTTTACTGTTGCCTTCTCATGACTAAGGTTCAGATTTTATTATTTTTTCCATCAGAAAAAATGAATAGGCACACAAGTTTTAAGTTGAAAAAAGTTTAGTATGTGCTGAATCTATTGATCAATTGAGTACAATGGGGGGGGGTCAAAATTGGAGCTTCCAAGCAATTGTCTGCATGGGTTCTATCTAAAAATCCCGTCTAGCTCAAAGCCACTGCTATGGTAATGCTATTCTCCTAAGCATCTTCCATTGGCTCCACTGTTCCTGGTGTAAACATGGGTTAGTATAGCACACTCTGAAGATACGCATCCTTCCCATGGCATTCTTTATCTCCTAAGAAAGATATTTTTCCACAAGTTCTTCTCTGAAAATATATCAAGGCTGCAAATCAGAGACAATATTGAACTGTATCCTGTGTTGGATTTTCAGCACTTAGCACAGTCTGTAGATGACCAATTCATGACTGTTCAATGACATAAATGTGACATGAATAAAGGGGCCACATTGCTGGTGGGCCTGTAATTAATACCTTATACTTTATTGCTGAAAATGTATCTACTTTTAACAAAGCATGTATGAATTCACTTAATATCACATCTCTCAACGTTTTATCAATATTTGCACGCAATGCCAAATATCTTTGTATTAACATCTTCTGTATTAGAAAGAAAAATGCAATACTCACCAAGCTCTCATTTATAAACCGTAGCAAGGCTTCTCTGGAAATCTAGCATATTGACTTAGGAATCAGTTATAATTCAAATAGTTTGCAAATAAATGCTGAGACGATCACAGTAGGTGGAAAGGGAGCAATTTCTGCACTGAAGAACTGCATTCAGTGTTCTGCACTTGTCCTTGTAGTAATTTTATATTTCTATTTTGTCAAATTGAAGGGTTTGGTGGTTTTTTTTAACAAGAAGTGGTCCATGAATATATCTGATATTTAAGCCTGGATTTTATGCACTTCAAAAGCAAAGCCTGTGTGAGTGTTCAGTTTTGAATGTGTTTTTAATAATCGTTACACCACCATGGTTTCTGATGTATTCATAGCCTCTATCCATCAAATGCAAATGGAGCTGAGTCTGCAGTGGTCTTCCCGTGAGTTCGTCAATGCTGCTTTCATTCTGGTGGGAACTGTTAAGATCTGCCAACAAGCTGTACACACCTACTATTTATTTTAAGATTTATTTATTTTTATTTTATGTATGTAACTGTTTGCCTGCATGTATATACGTGCACTAAACGTGTGCCTAGTGCCATAAAGTCCAGAAAAGAGTATTAGATCCCTGGAACTGGAGTTGCACACATGGTTGTGGGCCATACCATGTAGATGCTGGGAACTGAACTCTGAACGTGTTCTAAGCCACGAGTCATCTCTCCAGGCCTCGGTTGCTCTTTCCTGTTTGACTAAATCCCTTCCCCTTTGCTTACCGCTAACAAAACATGTTGGAAAGCAATTATTATCGGCCCAGCCTGGTTCCATAATGGTTCACTTTCGCTCCATGGTTACCACACCTCTCTCCAAGGATCCATGTAACCAAGTAAGGGCTGGTTGGATGTGTGGATACAGGGAGCTTTCGTTCCTTTCCCATAATGCAACTGATTCTCATCATATACACACCCAATTTTGTATAGGATAAGATGGCAAATAAGGGATTCTATGGGAAAGTTTACTTTGACCCTTATTGCACATGCGCCTAAAACTATTCTTGGTCAGATCTGGCTATTGTGCCTAGTTGCTGGCTTATGTTTCCCAGTGAGTGTGAATAGACTGTGGGTACTATCAAGGAGTAGTAAGGGGAGTGTTTTGTTTCCATTGCGTGCTTCTGCAGCCTGATGCAGATGGGGGTGCTAAGTCTCTAGCTTATTACTAGGTGCATTGTTCCGAGAGGATGTGTGTAGCCCAAGCCCGGTGGAGTCCTAGGTTACTAAGCTATTTCTGGGCTTTCTTGCCTCACATTTACAATCTCAGGCTCAACTCCTGAAGGTTCATAGCTTACCCTAACATTGCCAGCAAGTGGAGTGTGAGCATCTGAAGCATGAACCAATGTAGGTTCAAGCCATCAAGTACCATTGTCTGGACTGTTTCTCAATACACTTGTACAAGACAGTCTCTACCTCAGGAGCTCAGAGCCCCAGGGCTCTGCCTTACACAGATTTACTTACCCAACAATTTTTTCTCATCCCATTAGTAATTATTTAATAAAAGAAAACTGTCAAATGGGAATGGCTGGTGTTGTTTTACTCACTTTAAAAATAGTAAGGTTTCCTTTTGAAACCAGATGTGATGGTTAAATCTGCAATGTATCACTAAGAGTGTGAGGCAGGAGGATTGGCATGACTTCAAGGCTGACCTGGACTTCAGAGTAAAGGCTGGTTTTGTGTGCCAACTTGACACAAGATAGAGTTATCACAAAGAAAGGAGCCTCCCTTGGGGAAATGCCCCCATGAAAATGCCTGTAAGGCATTTTCTCAATTAGTGATCAAGGATGGGAGGGCCCATTGTGGGTGGTGCCATCCCTGGGCTGGTAGTCTTGGGTTTTATAAGAGAGCAAGCTGAGCAAGCCAGAGGAAGCAAGCCAGTAAGAAACATCCCTCCATGGCTCCTACCTTCTTGAGTTCCAGTCCTGACTTCCTTTGGATAAACACCAATGTGGAAGTGTAAGCTGAATAAACCCTTTCCTCCCAAACTTGCTTCTTGGTCATATTTGTGAATAAATACAAACCCTGACTAAGACAAATTGGTACTAGCATAGTGGGGTATTCCTATGACAACCTGATTGTGTTTTGGGGAGGACTGTGGAAGGACTATGGAACGTAGGGCTAGAAGAGCCATTGGGATGGTAAAAGCTCCCACATGTGTTGTGAAGCTTGGGAGATAACATTGAGAACAGTGCAGAAGATGGAGGCCTGGCTTGTGAAATTTCAGAAGGAAGATTAAAGACTCTTATTAGGGTCGTTGCTGTTTTGATTGTGACGAGTCTATGGTTTTGGTTAGCAACTGTGATTAACAACATACCAGAGCTACTAAAACGAAGCCCTTGCATTACTGAGACTATTGATGCTGATTAGCTGGAGCTAAGGAATTAGTGGTGATTAAGAGGAGACCGGCATCACTGAGGTGAAATCTTTTGGGATGTGTTTTCTGAGGGCACAAAGAAGCTGTGTTCCAGAGATAGCCAGGTTTGTACCTCCTGTTGCAGCTGGACTCGGTACTGTGTAAAAGTTACTCAGGTGGTACTGGTTTTAAAGGCCTGATGGGGTCATGAAGGGCAGCTGAGGCCCGGCACTGTGAGGAGACATGGAAGGCCATTGGTGAAGGTGCAGCCTCAGTTTCAATTGATGGCCCAGGACTGAAGGGGTCATGCAAAGGAATTGAGGCTTGGCAACAAGAAGAGAGCCTTTGAGAGGCTATTGGTGAAGTCTAGTTGCATGGAAGACAGCAGTATTTTGAAGATGCCAGTGCTATGAGATGACCACCAAGAGCAGCAGCAGCAAAGTCTCTTTCAGAGACTTTGAATTGTAAAAAGACTTAGAATTTTAAAAGAGGTTGGATATTTTTAAGAGGATTGAAAATTTAATATGTAAGAATGTGTAAAGACTACTGATTTGTTTGAGTTAATTTTATATCCATCCACTTTGCTGAAGTTGTTGATAATCTGTAGAAGTTCTCTGGTAGAACTTTTGGGGTTGCTTATGCATACCATCATACCATCTACAAATAGTGATACCTTGACTACATCTTTGCCAATTTGTATCCCCTTGATATCCTTTTGTTGTCTTATTGCTCTAGCTAGAACTTCAAGTGCTATACTGAATAGATATGGGGAGAGTGAGCATCCTTGTCTCATCCCTGATTTTAGTGGGATTTCTTCAAGAATCTCTCCATTTAATTTGATACAGGCTGTTGGTTTGCTGTATATTACTTTTATTATATTTAGGTATGGGCCTTGAATTCCCGATCCTTCCAATACTTTTAAGATGAAGGGGTATTGTATTGTGTCAAATGCTTTTTCAACATTTAATAAGGTGATCATGTGATTTTTTTCCTTGAGTTTGTTTATATAATAGATTACGAGTTAATAGATTTTTGTATATTGAGCCAACCTTGCATCCCTGGGATAAAGCTTACTTGATCATGGATGATGATTTTGATGTTCTTGGATTCGGTTTACGAGACTTTTATTGAGTATTTTTGCATAAGTATTCATAAGTGAAACTGGTCTGAAGTTCTCTCTTTTTGGTTGGGTCCTTATGAGGTTTAGGTATTAAAGTAATTGTGGCTACCACTCTTGGACATATACCCAAAATATACCCCACCATGCCACAGGGGCATGTGTTTCACTATGTTCATAGTGGCCTTATTTGTGATAGCCAGAAGCTGGAAACAACTCAGGTGCCCTACAATGGAAGAATGGAAACAGAAAATGTGGTTCATTTACACAATAGAATACTACTCAGCTAGTAAGAATAAAGATATCATGAGTTTTATAGGCAAATGGTTGGAATAAGAAAACATCATCCTAAGTGAGGTAACTCAGACTCCAAAGGACATGCATAATAAGTGGATATTAGCCAAAAAAAAAAGTACAGAATACCCAGGACACAACCCACAGGACTCTAGAAGGTTAACGAGCTGAAGGACCCAAGTGAGGATGCCTCATTCCCACTGGGGAGGGAGAAGAAAGTGGTCATGGGGGACAGAGGGAGGGAGGGACCCATATGGAGAGGGGATAGGGAAAGGGGAACATGATCAGGTACTGGGGGTGGGGGAAGGACTGAAGTCCTGAGGGCCAGCAGAAAGAATAGAAACAGGCAACCTGGAAGGTAGGAGATGGGGGACCCTCTAGAATGATAACTTGCTTTGTGACTTTTGTACTAAACACAGCAGTGCACTGACCAAAAAAAAATAAAATAAAATAATAATAATCTTTATTAGTTGGTACAGAAATCAAGATGGATTTTTATCATCTGGATTGTTGAGAAATGTTTGTTCTCATTTTTATTCAAATGATTTTAACAGACTATTCAGTTTGTGACATACTCAGACCAAGCAGGGCTGACTCTGTGTGTGACTGTTGGTTGGGAGTCTGATTGGCTTAGCAATGGGTACACAACGAAGAGTCCCCCCCCCCGCCCCCCCCCCTCTTCCAGAGACTATCAATAGCAAAGAGTTCAGAGGTAGGGAATAGGGCCTATGCACCCCTCTCTCTTTTTTGATTTGGTACTGATAGGGCCTAAAGCATCCTAGACACACACAGGGGAATAAAATATTTATATGACAGTTTTTAAATTACATTTATTTATTTTATTTAAAAAAATCTTAATATAAACGTGAACTTGATTCGTATACACCAATGTGGTGTTAAGTATTTTTAAAATGGTCTTGAAGTACCCTGTTTTCATAACACACACACACACACACACACACACATACACAACATACTCTCCTTATCTCCATACCTCCCTACCTGTTAGGTGTCCAGGTCACCCTGTCCTATGGAAACTCTGTGGCCTTCTTGTCTCTTAGTTCAGGGCACAGGACGGTGGGTGGTTCATAGTTTGTATGTTTTGTTTTTTGTTTTCTTTTCTGGTAAATCCTTCTCTAAACTAAACTCCGATTTTCTTTTTCTTTTTCATTTCCACAGGCACACAAACTCAAAGTCATTCTTTGGACCACTGAAGCAAGAAGTTATCTGCTGTGAGAGTGTGTGAGATTTAAATAGAAATCCAAGAGAATGGGGGAGAACATTAGACCACACAATTCCCCTAGGACAAGTCCAGCCTCTGCAGTGGCTCAATTACTTCCTCTCCCCTCCCCCACTTTTCAGCTTTCCTTTTCTGTTCTTCCTTGAATCCCATTATCCCTTTGTTTCCTCAGTCTCTTGCTTTCCCTTTCCCTGCCTCCATTTAATTTCCTTCTCCTTTATCTCTCCCCCTATGCAGGCATTTTCTCAGTGCTCTGGCCAAGCTCTGGCTGGCTGGGTGGCCAGCCTGCCCCAGGAGAGGAGGTTTTAAGTGCACAAATTTTATCAGGTGAGATTCTGAATGAAGACAAAAGAGGAAGGGGAAGTGGAGGCATGAGTCCCTGAGTATAGAATGTACTGAGAAGGAGCAAAAGATGAGAAACCAGGCACAAGATCAAAGTGTGTTTGTTCTGGATGGAGTTGATGTGCTGGATCATGTACTTCTTGCAATAAGATGTTACTCATTAGCATCAATTAGCTTTGAAACAACTTGCTTGCATAGGAACCAACTGAATCCTAACAGAAATGCACTAATCCTTTCCAAAGGTAGTCCTCTACAGGGCCAACTACATCTAACTAAACTGAATTTCTTTAGGATTCTATCAGCTTAACGTGTAGTCTTTTATTTTTGCCATACCTAGCCAATTATACAGCACACAGGCATCTCCAGGTATTGACTACACTGGGATTCTAACTTGTCTGCCTCCAGAAGCTATCTTACGCTTACCTCAGTCTTCTGAGAATATCACCTGACCCACTGCCACACAGAGACTATGGGCTAAATCACAGTGTCTCAGGGGAGCAGGGTGTGGATAATGCCAAGAATTCTCTCCAGTCAAAGAGTAGCTATTCTCATCTGATTATGATCTCTTTATTTATGACAGTGGGGATGGTAAAAAGAAAGGATTTTAAATTTTATACTATATCAGGGGAAGAAGATTAGAATTTCATGACAACATGCCAAAGCTTTTGAATTCCAGCTTCTATGGATAACTGCTGATTTGACCAAAGGCTGGCAGTGATGTTCTTCTAGACCCAGCTGATAAAGAGAGAAGAAAACAGTGCTATTTGACCTAGACAAAGCTTTGAGATGATCTAAAAGAAGAAAGGAACAAAGTTAGGTATTAACTCAAACCATATCAGTCTCTCTAAGCCTGGTTCTGGTGACAGGATTGAACATCCTATTTCTTAGGTAGATAACTTGATTTTTGCAACCTTTTAAATGGACATAATAGCTTTTCTAACTTCTCAAGTCACTGAAACAAAATGAAGAAAATGGTACTGCAAGCCAACTTAAATCCTCCCCAGAGCTCTTAAGACCTTCCTTGTATAGATGAACTTTCAATTACCTAGAATTTCTGAAGTGGAAGTGTATGTGACCTCTTCATGTTCCCTGTTTTCCAATGCCCTCTTCTATTAAAATAATTATTATATTATTTCTGGTTACAAATCAAATTATCAGGTAAATGACATTTTAAAACTAAAACTTCATCTATTTTCTTACTTTATAAGGGAGATACTAGAAGGAAAAGTATCACCTCTTCATCTCACATATATTTAAACTTTGAAAGAGTTCTTACACTATGACAAATTCACATGTTTATTGTTCATAGCAAATGAATAATAGTTTGCCAACCAAGCTGGAACTGAAGAAACAAGGAGTATGTGTTAGAGTTCTCAGAGAGAGAGAGAGAGATTTCCTTTTTTTTCTATATTCTTTGTTTACATTCCAAATGATTTTCCCTTTCCTGGTTACCCCCACCCCATAAGTCTCATAAGCCCTATTCCCTCTGCCCATTCTCTAATCAACCCCCTCCTACTTCTGTCTTGGTACTCCCCTACAATGCTGCATCAAGCCTTTCAAGGACCAGGGACCTCTCCCTTCTTCTTTCTTCTTGGGACTCATTTGATATGTGAATTGTGTCTTGGGTATTCAGAGCTTCTGGGCCAATATCCACTTATCAGTGACTGTATTCCATGTGTGTTCTTTTGTAATTGGGTTACCTCACTTAGGATGGTATTTTCCAGATCCAACCATTTGCCTAAGAATTTCATGAATTCATTGTTTTTAATTGCTGAGTAGTATTCCATTGTATAAATATACCACATTTTCTGTATCCATTCCTCCATTGAGGGACATCTGGGTTCTTTCCAGCTTCTGACTATTATAAATAAGGCTGCTATGAACATAGTGGAGCATGTGTCCTTATTGCATGTTGGGGAATCCTCTGGATATATGCCCAGAAGTGGTATAGCAGGGTCCTCTGGAAGTGTCATGCCCAATTTTCTGAGGGACCACCAGACTGACTTCCAGAGTGGTTGTACCAACTTGCATTTCCACCAGCAGTGGAGGAGTGTTCTTCTTTTTCCATATCCTCGCCAACACCTGCTGTCTCCTGAGTTTTTAATCTTAGCCATTCTGACTGGTGTGAGGTGAAATCTCAGGGTTGTTTTTATTTGCATTTCCCTAATGATGCTGAACATTTCTTAAGATGCTTCTCAGCCATTCGAAGTTCCTCAGGTAAAAATTATTTGTTTATCTCTGTACCCTATTTTTAATAGGGTTATTTGGCTCTCTGGAGTCTAACTTCTTGAGTTCTTTATATATATTGGATATTAGCCCTCTGTCGGATATAGGGTTGGTGAAGATCTTTTCCCAATTTGTTGGTTGCCATTTTGTCTGATGGACAGTGTCCTTTGCCTTACAGAAACTTTGTAACTTTATGAGGTCCCATTTGTCAATTCTTTATCTTAGAGCATAAGCTATTGGTGTTCTGTTCAGAAACTTTTCCCCTGTGCCCATGTCCTCAAGGGTCTTCCCCAGTTTCTTTTCTATTAGTTTCAGTGTGTCTGGTTTTATGTGGAAGTCCTTGATCCACTTGGAATTGAGCTTAGAGATTTCCTAATGGTTCTGTTTTTGTGATAATCTAGTTGATAACAGACAGATTGAGGAGGGAAGGAGGGAGGGAGAGATCAGAAAAAAACTCATTTTTCAAGCTGCATAAACTGTGTATGACAGCATACATTGCAATTCCAGCACTTGAAAGGCTGAGATAGGAAAACTACACATTTGTGAACAGTACAGGCTTTATTGTGACAACTTTTCTCAAAATGATGAATCGACATGATGCACATATATAAAATGACCCTGTCCACAGTCCATGTCCATCCAGGAACAAAGCAGCCATTCTCCTTGCTGGAGGTACGGCTGCTGGCTAAGCCCAAGCATGAAGTGTTGCCGAATCCACTCATGTGAAGCCGTCCAGCAGCCTACTTGCTCGCCCTGCCTTGGACGAAGGTGCGGAAGTGTCTGTCAGCATCTTAGGTTCATCCTGCACAACGAAACCAAGCAAAATGTAAGTTCAGCTCCATCATCTGAGCACAGCTCCTACTTTCTGGACTTTGTGACTGGCAGGTGTGATACAGTCTACAAACTACCTCTCCAGTTCATCCAACCACACCGGAGGGTGAAATAGCACTGTGTCTCTTTTCTTAACTGTGGTAGCTATGATTGATAGAAGCTTAGCCATTTTCTTAGGGATCTTGTGAGGAACTGTTACATTGAACACTGATACTAAACATTTCTATGTGCCAAAAATAAAACCAAAAAAACAAAACAAAACAAAGAGCAAAACCAAAATGAGTTTCTTGATAATTCCAAGACTATACTATAATTCCAGCTACTCCATTATACCATAAGAACCACATTTCCACCTCTTAGAGAAAAGAGACCCAGGTGTCCCTGTAGGTTAAAGGTTGAACCTTAATGGCATCCACAGTTTGGCTTTGCCTTGTTTTGAGTTTCTGTGTTTTGTTTTGTTAGCAAGTTAGTACTTCGGTTTCACTATGAGCATGTAAGGCAGACGACAGGGAGATCGTAAAAACATCGATCTATAAAAACAGCGAATAGAAGAGGGTTAGGTGACAACTCGGGTTAAGTGACAACGCGAGTATTCCCCTATAAGAAGTATGAAGGGATGAAAACTTAAAGACGGCAGTGTATGCAGTGTACATGGTTTCGTGATGCTGCGAGTCTCATCTTTGCCTTCCCTGGGAGAGGCTGACCATTGAGCTGCCTTGCCTCGGAGCTACCCAATCAGAGTAGGATCTAGTGGGAAGGCAAGCCACAGAAGCATCGTGTCCACATGAAGTTAGTCATGTTTGCTTGCATATCCATGCCACAGATATTAGTGTTCCCATGGGCAAAATTCCCAATGAGAAAAAAAAACATTTTGGGAAGCTGGAAAAAATTAAGAGCAATGCTGATTTCGGTCACAGGCACTGGGCAGGGTGAAGTGATTTGTCCAAACAGTTTTAGTTCTCTGGTAAAGCAGTCAGGGTTGTATTTTCATTCTAGAAGGAAAAAGTGATGAAAGTTTTTAAACCCAGAGAAACAAAACCCTTGCTTTGTGCCCAAATTTCTAGGAGAACAGAGGGTACATGGCTGATGCCAGTTTTGGTAGGTTTGATACAAGTTGGATGATGCGCTTTCTGGATCCTGTTATTTATTTTCCTGCATTTTGTAGGATTTTGATGTCATGTCTTCCTCCAGATATTGAGTCAGGGATGAGAATAGATGTCCATTTTAATATTTTTAGAAATATAGTTCCAAATTCACAGATGTGTGGACATCTAGCCTCTCTCACTCAGTCTCTCTTTGTGTGTGTACATGTGTACATGTGTGTGCTTACATGTAAGAGTGAAAGGTGGTGTTTATGTAGCAGCAAGTGTTAAGTAGAAGAGAGTCTATAGCTTGGATCTGAAAAGTCCCCCAACTAGGTGCATGTGTTTGAACACTTGACCCTCAGCTCATGGTGCATTCTGGGAAGCTCTGGAACATGTGGAGAGGTAGAGGCTAGTCAGAAGAGGTGAATCTGGAGATGAGTCCTTGAGGTTTGTAGCCCAAACAGGATTGAAAGGATTTACAGTACCAGCCTTACACTAACTGCCTCTATCCTTCCTCTCCGTGATGGAATGTATCCCCTCAAACCTGGAGCCAAAAGACAAAACAAAACAAAACCAAAAAACCCAACTTCCTCTCTTAAGTCTCCTTTGGTCAGGTTTTAGGTGGTGATGCCACTAGATGCAGCTAATACAGAGGGCAAAAGCATGAACACAAGAAGTTACACATCCGTGCTGGCGGCAGTGGTGATGTCCCATGGGAATCACGCCATGCCTCATTCTACCAGCCTCACCCCAAGCAGCTCTCCTCATGCCATAGTACCATGAAGAAGGGTGACCTTGTCCTGAGTCTTAAATGCCAGCCAAGTCTAGCCTAGAGCTTAGTGACATAGTGTCTTGAAGAAAAAAAATTCTAGAAAAGGACAAAGGCATAATTTTCTCAGCAAGCCCGTTGCTTGCACCCTCCATAGTTCAAAGAAAAACTTCTGTCTCATTAAAATAAAGTCTGGCTTTGCCCAAGGGCTTTCCAGATTTTCATAGTTAACTTTTCTAGAGTTATAACTCTTTACGCATTTCTCTTTTTTATTGGGTAGACACTATGATTGGTTTTACAAGCAAAATAAACAGCTTAGGAACAAATGAAAGACTTTTTTATTTCTCTTTTAACTGTAAATTTAAGAGCTTGAAATGAATTTGGCAAATAACTCATAAAGCCAAGGAGCATTGTGGCTGAAAGGCAAGACTTCTAAAAATTCTTGGAAATCCAAGTAATACCAGGAATAAACCCCAATCTCAACTGGTGGAGTCTTGTGTTTCTTTATTTGCTCCATCTCCTTGGGAATAATAAAGGTGAAACCAATCATGGAACTCTTGATCAACTGGGCTCTGTCCTGGGGCCTGCTTTGCTCAACACAGCCACAGGAAGTAGGCAAGGATGTGTTTCCTGGGGAGCTGTTTCCTCTGGAATGAGGAAGTGACTCCTTCAGGGGTGATCCAAGCCTCCTAAAGCATCTCAATGTGTTCTTTATACATCTCAAATTACTTTTTTGTTTTTCTTAAAGTTAACCTAGAATGTTTGATTCAGTTGATGAACTTGGTTCAAACTTTTAAACAGTAATAAATTATTTTAATTTATGTCACTGCTTTAAAAAATTGTAATAGGTACCAGGTAAATAATACCAGAGCATTCTCTCATTGAAGGAATAGTTATAATCCAGTAAATGAGCAGTAGTGTGAACACTGGGCATGAGCTCCACGTTCAAGTCCCAGAAGAAAAAAGGAAGGAAGCAAAGAAGGAAGCAAGCAAGACAAAAGGGGAGGAAGGGAGAAAGGAAGGGATGGATGAATGGAGGGAGGAACGGAGGGAGGAACGGAGGAAGGGAAGGAGGGAGGGGAGGGGAGAGAAAGTGAGGGAGAAAAGAAGAAAGGGAGTGAGGGAGAGAGGGAGGAAGGGAGGAAGAAGAAGGGAGGGGTGGAGAGAGAAAGGGAGAAAAGAAGGGAGGGAGGAAGAGAGTGGAGAAAAGAAGGGATCAGTGAAGGAAGAAATTAAACTGGAAGAAGAGTTATAAGAGGTTTTAGGGAAATGTTATCCCCAATATGATAGTTAAGGAAAGAAAGAATAAGTATCCTGTAAGTATAAAATAATTTGCTTGAAATATATATGATACAATCTAATTTTTTTATTTTTTTACATTCCTGTGTATGGTTTGGTATGTGAGTGTGATGTAAATGTGCTGTGTGTGTGTGTGTGTGTGTGTGTGCCTCTACACACTTACAGAGGTCCATTAATGACCTCCAGTGTCCTGCTCGCTTGCTCTCCAGGCTAGTCCCTTGAGAAAAGGACTCACACTGGCAGACATCAGGGCCCAGTGAATCTCCTGCACCCACCACTCTATAGCATTGGGGTAGGAGGTGCTTGCAACCATGCCAGGCTTTCTATATGGCTTCTGGGGATCTAAAGACAGGTGTTTATGCACTTCAAAATTATTTTATTTTTATGTGATAGATGTTCTACTGCATTAAGTCTGTGTACCTGCCTGGTGTCTGCAGAGGCCATATAAGGGTGTCAGATCCCCTGTAACAGGAGCTACAGAAGACTGTGAGCACTGTGTGGACACTGTGAATAGAACCCAGAACCTCTGCAGAACAGCCAATGGTTTTATTTTCTCAGCCTCTTTACACAGATTCTAACTGTGCCCTTACTAGGTACATTTTCTGTGGGATTTTTTTCCAGTAACAAAATTCTAATGTCCAGACATACTACAGTTTGTGTGTGTGTGTGTGTGTGTCTTGTCATAAGGCGTACCCTAGTTTTTATTAAAAAGACAATGCTGTCTTATTCAGTTGTGATAGTACTATCCTGTAATTTAACAAATGCTTCCAATGAATACATTAGTGATGGATTACAGGAAACTAGGGGAACATTGTCAAGATACTGGGACAATCTGTCTATTCTCATCTGTCCCCTAGTATGTTAATATCTTGTTCCAAATAGCGACAGAAACAGAGTGACTATGTCCCAGAGGATGTAACCACAGCAAAGCACTGAAGGAAACATGCAGTCTTCTGGATGCACTTCTCCTGCATTCCTCCTCAGTTTAGCCAATATGTCCCATGCTCACCGGGAAGCTTGCTCTGCTTTTAAACCATGCCTTGAACAGCCCAGCATCCTTCTCTATAATCTCTTCCTGCATATTTCTTCCATCAAGCTCCTTTTTAACTTATGTATGAAATTCAGTATTCCTCATGGTATCTATTTTGTACATAATTCAAGATATCTTCAAGCTTTTTCTTCTGACCAAAGTGGCTTAGTTAGAAATCTATTCACCAAAGGAGCCTAACTTGTTGATGCCAGCCTATCTTCTTACAAAAAGAGCGATTTGGTAAAGCAGAGGAGGGTTTTTGGCATGTGTCTACCACACTGGAGAGGGAAGAGCTGCACAGACATCTACACAGGCAAGCAAGATGGCAGCAAAACGCCAAAGGATAAGAGTAATTTCTTGGCTGAATCCTGGCTACACTTGTGCCATCTGCACACGGGGAATCCATGTGTACTTATGGTCATCAGTGTAACAGCTCACGAATGAGGGCATGGATTCCATTGTGCATCTGAGCACCCGAGCTGAGAGTCTCTCTTCCATAGTTAGCACTGGACTGAGGGACATGGGCCGTGTCTCACATTCCTGTTCACCCCTCCCTAACTCAATATTCTATTGGTGCATAAGCAGAAAAGGGGGGGTGAGCAGAGCTTTAGGAGGTGGGAATGGAGCTTATGATGATTTATATATGCTCAGCCCAGGGAGTGGCACCATTAAAGGGTGTGGCCTTTGTTGGTGTAGGTGTGTCACTGTGGGTGTGGGATTTAAGACCCTCATCCTAGCTGCCTGGAAGGCAGTATTCTGCTAGCAGCCTTCAGATAAAGATGTAGAACTCTCAGCTCTGCCTACACTGTGCCTGCCTGGAGGCCACCATGTTCCTGCTTTGATGATAATGACTGAACCTCTGAACCTGTAAGCCAGCCCTAATTAAATGTCCTTATAAGACTTGCCTTGGTCATGGTATCTGCTCACAGCAGTAAAACCCTAACCAAGACAGAGCCCGTCATCTATTAGTCACAACAGGACAGAATGTCTGCAATGCACCAGGAGAGATGCACAATGAGAAAGTGACCTTCAATTAAAAAGAGTAGAATTCTAGCTCCATCAAAGCACGATAACAGCCCACTCCTAACGGCCTCATGCTATTGTAACAACCCTGCCATGGCTCTGGGTCAAGAAAGCACTCATCTGTGCTCAAACATTACTATTCTGGAGGCGGGCATCTAAGCTACTGTGAGAGTATTTTGAACAAGATGGTGATTATTTGAAAGCTTTGAAGCATGAATTTGAGAATCTATCACCCGAGACTTCTCTCTTGAAGAGCCTGTGTGCCTCTTTAGATTCTATGATTTTGATCTCAAAACTGACAATAACAACTCAAAATTCTTGAGCAAAGATTGAAAAATTGACCCCAGGGTTACAATGAAGTCATGCAGAATTGTTAATAAGCTCTGGCTATTACTGACCTCCTTAGAGGAAATAAATGATAAAGAGAAAAGGAAGTTGGTCTCAAATAAAAGCTAGAGTGTCCTTGATTAGGAAAAATGCAGCCTTACCTTTCCACAGAAATGATCACAAATAGAGAACCACTCTATTTAGAGAACACCGGTTTAAGAGTGTCTTTGGTTCTCACTGCACTATTTTCTACTTTTGATAACTCATTTAATAACTAACCCCCTTATCTTTAAATGAAAGATACTAAATCAGAACTATATTGTATGCAAACCAAGGATTGCAGAGCTGACCCTGTGTGGCATCTGGGTGACCCACAGCTGTGATTTAAAGCTTAATAGACATGTCCTATCTGGGATTTGCCTGCCTACTGGCTCCTCAGTCTGGTTATTTAAAACCTCTGCCTCACTGTCCTCTCCTGCACAATGGAATTAAGGTGGACTATTTCCTAGAGCTCTTGAGAAGAGTTGACATTAAATGTGTACAACTAAAAAAGGACCTGACACAAAATGACTCTTCCATAAATTATAGTCTATTTTGCACACACATAGACTAAAACTCACAATCCTGGTAAGGAGCTAATAAGGAGATAAGTGTATACATGTTATTTGTTGCTTCTGTATTTTTTAGTGCTATTTTACTTACACTGAACATTGCATACATTTATATAATATATTTTATCCATACCCATTCACCATGGTCTCCCCCCTAGTTCCTAGTATGTCCCAGTCTCCTTCCCAACTCTATGTCATTTTGTTCTCCATGACACCCTGGAGACAGTCAGTACTGCCCATATGATGCTGCATACTGGGGACTACCGGTGCTTACATCCCCAAAGGAGGTTAACTATCCCTTTGTCCACAGCTTTACATTGCCAATTACTCCTTGGCTAAGAATGTAATTAGTGCCCCTATCCACTGAGAAATTTCAGCTTGATCTTCCATAGAAGATCCTTGTACAGGTTACTGGTGCCTCTGTGTTATTGCCATTTTACATATTATAGCTAAGAGAAAAACATATGGAGACATGGCTGAAAGAAGGCAGACTAGAGTACAACTTATATTAGAATAATAATGTTGATTTTTAGCATATATATTATAATATTTTAAATATAGGCAGTGACATAGCATTATTTTAGATTTTTATTATCATTGTGATACAAAAGATGAATTTCATGTGTGCATTTATAAGATTTTATAGTAAATAGGAAGATTTTATTAACATTTTAGAAGTGTACATTATTTATATTTCTTTAGGCACTTTAATGTTTAAGACACATAATTATCATGCACATTTGTGGCATATATAATATTTTGTTACATATGTGTGATGTATGAGGATTGGCCAGCTCAGGGATACAGTCACAGCCATCATTCCAAATGAGAATGCACCTTCTCTGTGGGAAACGTTCATTGTACTCTCTAATAGCTATTTCTTAAATCATATGTCAATTAACCTTTTATACAATTACTAAGGTTAAATAGATATATTTTCAGTTAAAACATTCTTCTTTCTATTTATAAAATCTGTGAGATGTTATTTATCTTATATTTGGCTAGCATCATTGATTCATAAAAAGACTTTCACTTCATGTCACATGTGCAGGATTTTCTTTAGACTTAACATTTAAACTAGCCTTCTCAAGTTAAAAGTAACCCATTTGGACTTTTTGACTCCATATAGATTATTAGATAACTGTTCATCAGACCCTCAATTATGGTCTCTTATCCTATCTAAATTCTTAAGGACAGCTTGGCCTTCAATGTTTGATAGCTCAGAAACCACAGCTCATCTTTAATGTTAATATAATAGCTACAAATGGGAAAAATGCAATATCCTGGTTCTTTAGAGTTTTTGGCACTCTTGGTAGAACAATCTTGTGAACTAAGCTCATGTTGTCTCTTGAAGCACAGTGTAAGTGGTTTGCTAAATAAATATCAAGGCTATTGCATATCACAAAGAGTCACTATCACATAACCTTGCTTCCATCAGTACTGTGAAATAGCTTTGTGATTTAAAAATACATTGTCTCACCAGGGATAAATGCAAGAAGTCAATGGTCCTCTCCCACAAGGAGGTATATTATGGCTTCCTTTGGATGCTCTGAGGAGAGAAGAGTGCTTTGATTGTGTGTGTGGGGGGAAATGAAAGACTCAGTAAATAATTGCCTTTCTCACTTATCTCAAGACCAGACCTGAATCTCAAATAAGACAGCTGCGATTTCATGAAGGTACATCAAACAACAGTTTATCCTTTATTAGATCTAAGAAACTGTGTTAAGGATGGAGAATGTCTGAAATTCTAATCTCAGTAAACTGATCAAAAATAGAACATTACCTAAATGTTGAGGAACTCGGATTTATAAAAGGCAGAGACAGTCTCACATAAAACCAAGCATTTTGGCTATTGAAAAGAAAGGTGGTGACCTGGCTTCTACCCTGTCTCCATCCCTAATGCCTTTCCTTTTGAATTCAAAGAGATTAAATCCACTTCCCTGGGCCAGTCATGGATGAGAACATCAAGGCCAGGTTGGCTGTGAGATGGATAAGGATGAGATGGAGAAGGGACAGTGAGATTATAAATCTTTTCCATCTTTGCATCTTGGGTTTCTGCCATTCCTTCCCACACAACTCCAACTGTAGGCACACTGGCTCGTTTGCCATTCCCTACCACACCCCACACTTAAGTCGGAACACCCTTGCACATATTGTTCTCCTGTTCTCATGCCACCTCCTCATTTCTGTCCTGAAAACTCCAACACATGTGCAAAAGTCTTTCCCCCACTCTTTAAAATCTACCTTAATTCACAAAAGAGGTCAACAGTGTGTCCCACTGACTTCTGTGTCTGCCTGATTATCCCTGCCCTGACTCTGTGTAACTGAAATGGATGTGACTGAAAGGCCTTTATTCCTCTTATGCTCAACGATGGAGAGGGCTGAGATGCTATATCAGGTTTGTTCAGTCCTTTACAGAGAGTTAAACTGTGAAGAGTGGGGTTGACATTGAGTGCATCGTTTTAGATAAACCGTGATCCAGACATAAGAGTGATAAGAAAGAGGAGAGACTGGAAGAGGTCAGGGTGAGAACTGAGGTAAAGATGGAGGTAGGGATAGAGATAGGGTGCGTAGTGGTCATAACACTGAGAACTGAGGCAGGGATAAGACGATGAATATGGGCAGGGCTAAGGACAGAGGTAGTGATAGGGAAAGAAGTGGGCATGGGGTGAGGATGGGATTTGGGATGGAAATGAAGTGAGGGATAGAGCTAGGAATAGGGATAAAGAGAGAGATGGCGGGGAAATGAAGATAGAGAGATAGGATTATGTTGGGCTATAGATAGGGGTAGAAGCAAGAGGGGGGAGATGAAGACAGAGACAAAGGAGTCTGAGCCGAATGGAGACAGTGGTGGCACTAGAGAGAGGGAGATGGAAGAGACAGAGACAGAAATTGTGCTCTGCTTGTTTCAGTTACCAAAGGGGGAAATCCTCAGGGACAGAGAGGCACAGAACCTGTGTGCAAATGTTTCCTCAGAGGACTGTCATTTTGATGAGAGGGAAAGCAAACTTCATCAAATTTGCCATGAAACTGCCTGGTACATCGGGATGTGGAACAGGGCAGAGTAGAGTTCCACTATGCTTTGGGTCATTTTATTTAAATTGAGTTTGATCATCTTTAATACTGAATTCTGAGTCCCAGGAAGCACAGACTGTAATTTTTAAAAAGTATATGCAAAAAAAATGTATTCAGCAAATTAAAAGCTGCCTTTGAATGAAGTATCTGGGAATTGTATTGTGGGATCAATCCCCATCACAATTATGTTAAATAAATATCCCTAGAAGAGAGTGAGCTTCACAAACAATTGGAAAGGAAAGAAACGTAAAACACCTCTTTTTAATATTAGCCAGCCTGCTATAAACATCAAGCAATAATGAAATGCCTTGTGCACAGGGGGAACACGTGGGGACTAAATAAATAAATAAAAGTACTCATTAAGCACCTTTTATGACTAAAGATGCTTTTAAGAATGAAAAATTAGCAGGAAATCTATATCCAAATAATTGTGCCTACAATTCATTCCTTGGTGCAGCAGAACTGTCAACTCTTAGCTTAGCTACTATGGAGGTAAAATCCTTTCGTGATGTGAGGGACTTTGAAGTGCAACCTTATTACAGTCCACTCCAATGTCTAAAAATTGTTTTTATTTGGGGTTTGTACCACAGAAAGAGCCAAGATTTTAAGCTCTACTAAAAACAAACAAACAAACAAACAAACAAAAAGACTATCTTTTTATGTTCATTTAATAACATGCCCATCATTTTTGTGATTGGTCTAAAATATATATATTGTATTGAATATACTTAAAAAAAGAATAAAAAATTAAGACATAGTCAACACACAACACCAACACACCACACCACAGAACATAACCTAGATGAGCTAATCTGCAAGAAAGGAGTAAAATAATGAGGTAATGCTGTTGAGGGGATTATATTCAAAATATGGCAAGACATCAGTAGTGATCAAGAGGAGGAGAGAAAGTATCTCAGCTGTTAGCAATAAGGCAGCTGCAAATTTGCAAGATGTATTAACTGCTTCAGTAACTGGTAGTTCAAGAAGCTTAATCCCCAAGACTTCACGAGGCCATCTGTGATAGAGCTGCCCAGGCGGCAGGTCTTTTTCTTGGCAGTGTTTACTGGAGTTCTCCCTCCCTTCTTTGTTCCCTCACGGGTCAGTTCAAGAAGAAAGAGGAGTAATGGACAGAGAACTGACTTGCCTTTCCCCATTCTGCAAAGACTGCCTCCACCATGGTCAAAAGGAACGTGCAATGTTGCTCAGACGGGCGGAGGCACTGACACCACATTTTCTACATCTCCCAATGTGCTGAAGGGTGCAAATCATTTGTAAAAGCATTAAGTTGGTTGCATTGGCTAAGCAATTGAAACCCTGAACTGTTAAATGTCAAGCACTGACCCCCGTGGGGTGGGGGAGGTTGAAGTGGGATGGTGTGGTGGAGGGCAGGCATCGGGTCATGTTTTATACTGGAAGTTTAATTGTCCTGGCGAGGATGTCGAAGTGACTCATTGAGCTGAAGTGGTTTCTATCTTCCAGCCCAGATTTGAAATGGGGGAGGATAGTGCAGCAATAGTATCTTTGAAAGAATTGGCCTAGCTTGCCTCAGCCCCTAACTACTTCCATGCAGATTCATTTGTTTTGGACACCAATGTTGAAAGCAAGCCAATGATTGCAAAAATAGTGTCTATGTCGCCCCTTTCAAACCCACACAAACCTTTTCACTGTGTTTAAGCCAGGATTTTTTTCCCAACAAAAATTACATGTTCTTTGGTCCTTCCTGATCTTTTATCGAAGAACCTTACATAGTTTATAGCTAGAAAGAATTATAAAGTAATCATGACACTGAGTTTGTGTGATGGTGTTTTCCAAATGTGTTTTGATTATTCCAGAAACTCTCAACCCACTCAGAGATGAGTATTTCTAATTTGGCGTTATAAGGTTAGTCCTGGTGTCTGTTTATCCATAGGATATAGGTGCTGGATTTACTTTGCTTTAAAGGTATGCCATTTTCATGGATTTTATAATGACTTTGCTAGTCAGTGGCCAACCCCCTGAGAAGCACCTTGAGCTACTGAAAATAGTGAACTTGAAGCTCAAGTGCAGAGCAACTCTTTACTATCAGCTGGTGAAATTTTCTGCTGGAAGAATGTTGTGCATGCTTGCAGAATCGCTGTCTCTTAATCCCCACCCCTAAGAGTATAATCAGAGTTATTCCAAAGGCAAGTAGGACCAGGTAGTATCCATCCAGAGGCCATCACAGAAAACCTGTGGATGCTATTGCAGGGCTGGGAAGGGAAGGCAGGGAAGGATAAGAACAGGGACATTTTGTTCCCAGAAAACCTCCACTAAGAGACTCTTAAGATGAAGCTAGTAGTCACTACATGATCAGTAGGTTTTGAACAGTGTGGAAGCTCAGGTGGTAGTGGAGGGGGCGTTTCAATCACCCAGATTCAAAGCAGACCAAGGAGAGTAGAAAGGGGTCAATTTCCTAGAAATCTCAGAAGCAGAATTAACAGGCTCCAGAAATGAAATAAAATGAGCAGTAATGAGGCAGCTGAGAGATGGAATTTCTTTTAGTCTACAAAGTGGGACATGTAGTGATGAATTCTGTTAGTCCAGGTGAACTTGGGTCACTCACATGAAACTCTGCTGGAGACAAAGAAAACATAAACTTGCAGACCCTCGTAGGGTCATTGCTAGAAGAGTCAGAAACTATCACTGTGGGCATGGCAATTGAAGGCTAGGAAATGTATGACCTCAAAACCAGGAGAGAGTGAAAAGATAAAGCTGGAATTAGTGTTTCTAGTAGGGCAGAGAGAACTGAAAAGGCACGGCCCTTCTGTTTTATGGAAAGACCACCAAAAAGCAGCAAGGTGGCATAGAAGAAACATGGGGGGGGTAGAATAGTTGAAAAGAAAATGAGATATAACAGGGGCATTTTAGAAGCTAGAAGAACAGGCAAATGTGGGGTGAGTGACGGAACATCACAACAAAAGGGACGGGCATACAGAGGAAGCCTTAGTGCGGCCAAGCTGGCCTGTAGTGTTATTCCAGCAAAAATAGCGGCAAGTGCATAGACAAGAGCTATTCAATATCGGAGGTAACATTTCTTCAGAGATTTAAACTCATTTAGATTCAGGAAAACAAATAAAACATGACATTACTTTATGCCTTCCTCAGTTCCACATAGCCAAGAGACATGTGCCCTTTACAATGATGTGAAATATGTAGCTGAACTTCCAAGGTGAGGAAACTAGGAAATTCGGGGCTCAGGGTTACCCAAAAGAGCAATGAACATGGAGTAACTCCCCAAGTAAGAGTATGGAGGCATCCTGAAAACTAGCAAGCAGTCTGTTCCCCTCCTTTTCAGCTCCCTGAACACAGCTGGGTGGGTGCTTCCTCAGGCAGGAGTTGTGGGGGCATCACCCAGAAGAATAGATTTGTGATTAGCAATGTTTAGAATCCTCTCAATTGATAATGCTACCGTTAACAATATTAACATTCAATTGTTCCATCACAGTGAAACATACCCTTAATGAAATACCTTGCTACTTTGAGATGTGATTTGTAAACACACAAATCATCAACAATGAATTAATGACAAATGGGAACTAACTGCAGTTGTCACTCTTGTTAATAAGTGTAAAGCAGTGAAAACATCCATGTCTTTCAATTATTTTAGCCTATTCCTTTCAGATGGACTTGCTATCTCTATACTTCAGTAAATGGATTCATGGATTCCTAGTGCTGAAAGGAGAGCTAGTTTGCCACTGGTACATTGAATGTTGGGTGAGGTGAGGTCCATGCAAGTTACTGCCACAGGGCAAATGAACAGGTTCATGTTGGAGTGGAATTTGAGGCAAATACAAGGAGAATTAATGACTATGACTCTCCCTACCCCTGCCAAGCTCCTTCTTTAGTTCTGATTTGATTAAGCTATTAGCCCCTTTCCTAATCAGAGCAGAAAAGTCTGCATGGGATGAGCTCTCTAACTCATTTCTTCCATTTTTTCATCCTTCAACCTCCCAAGAGCCAAATCTTTGGCCTTAGAATGACCAAAGAATGGGCCCACCCATTCCCAGAAGGATCTTAACATCCTAGCTCTGAAGCTTCCTCCTTTTCCATCTTCTGTGCTTCCAGAGAACACAGAGATACAACCTTTTCCTTTGGTTACCATATGACTCTGCTCCAATAGGTTGTTTAGAGACTTGGTGGATAGTATCCTGTGTGTTGGTGCCATGCTAGAGAATCAGATGCTTCCCCCACCACCACCCCTGCTTGTCTATTCTAGCTCTTGGACCTCTCCTCCATCACTGGCACAACAGATTCCACTACACTGTTGAAGTTTCTGTGGACAGCTTCCACAGAAGCTGGAATCTTCGATCAGATACCCTCAGTTCAGAGACTAACTATGTCCTCCAGGATCTACCTTGCTGAATGACCTCTAGGTCCCATGGGCAGAGTAGGGGACCTGCCCATGCACTCTTCAGATCTGGACCTTCCACGTGCTCATTTTCCAATGAGACAGTGGTTTGAGCATCCTAATTCTGCCATGATGCACTATAATTCTCCACAAGCTGTGTGCCTCCAGACTTAAGGAGCCATGGCTATGACTGCCCCCCAAGCCCCTTTCTTCTTTATTTCTGGTTTAATTAAGCTATTATCCCTTTCCTATTTAGAACAGAAAAGTCTGCATGGGATGTGCTGCCTATCCCATTTCTTCCATTTTTTTTTCATTCCTCAACCTCCCAAGATCTAAAATTTTGACCTTAGAATGACCAAAGGATGATCCCACCCATTCTCAGAAGGAACTTGACACCTTAGCCCTGAAGCTTCCTCCTTTCTCCTCTTCTGTGTTTCCAGAGAACAACTTTGGCTCTATAGTCACTCTGACCCCATGAAGACCCCCTCTGCCTCTTCCACACCCTACCAATAACCCACACCAGGAGACAGCTACTGAAGACTCCTGATCAGTAGTAGCTGATGACAGTAGTACTGATGACTGTTGTCTTTCCAGCACTGAGCTTTCATCCCAGCAATCATCCCTTTCCAGTCTGTGTGCCCCCCTTGAGTCTGGGAAAGGACTCAAGCCTGGACCTCAGCTGCAGATCTTCTCCGGCAGCAGCATCATAACAGACAGTCCCCAGGTATGCTAGACTTTATACGAGTGTGCACTGTTTATACACTGGAGCTCAGCCAACAGGCCCATCAGCTTTTCATACAGAAGTTTTAGAAGAAACTGCAGAATTACCAAGAATAGAACAGATAAGCAAGGCATCTGTGAGTTTTGTCTTAAGGCCCCAACCCCCTCAACTGAAGTGTCTAATGTGCACTGTCTGCACATTAGAGAAAATCATGCTCTGACAGACACATACTATGTTTTGAAAACATTCAGAAGTCTTCAAAGGGGCCTCTACAAATATTGCCTTTGTGTCTAGTTTTTCCTGAACTCAAGCTTTGAGGTCACGAGTAAAGAAAGTTCTAGACTTGGCCAAACTTCAACTGAAGTATAGAATCTGAAGGCAGAGTCTTCTAGATCAAGTTCTAGAAGATAGGTATGTTGCCTATGATATAAAGCATCTCTCTCTTAGAAAACAGATTTACCAAGGAATGAGCAAGAATAACAGTTGCATAAACCCTGGATAGACATGGACCCTTGACCTAGGCATGGGCTTTGCTTGTGGAACTATGAATGACTATAGCTTCTAGGGAAATGAAAAAGTCAAGGAATTGGCCCAATAATAGAGAGAGGGCCAAAGAGAAGGGTGGATAAAGACTTTGAAAGTTCTGCTTTGGTCTAGAAAAGTTGGAGAGGTGATATGATGAATGTCACCAAGCTCAGGAATACTGTCACACACAAGTTACTACTCTGCATCTCTATCAAATAAGGATAAAAGTCTGGGGACAGTGAAATAAAATAACAGTAAGACAAATTAGGATGCAAGAACAACAAACAACTTGTGTGGCCCAGGGGAAAGTCTGGATCCTTAAGGACCTAGCTTCCCAAAATAAATGTCAATAAAATGCATTCATCTGGGGAGAAAATAACAACAAAACAAACAAACAAAAACAAAACAAAACAAAACAAAAACCAAAAGGCAATCTCCAAATAATCCAAAAAGATCGATAGCAACTGAGAAAAAAGTTCAAAGAAGATCTCTGAAATTGAAGAGCCTAGAGCTGCAAATTCTCCAAGCTTACCATATTCTCAAATAAGGAAGGGCAGAAGGTTTATTGTAAGGCACTGTACTGTGACATTTACGGACATGGTGCACAAAGACACGTTCCAAAGCTTTCAGAAGATAAGTGTGACATTCTCACAAAGGTCTCAAAGGTTGCTTTGAGACTTAGCTTCTTAAGAACAACACCAGAAACTTTATAAAAAGTGCAAAAAATGGAAGGGAAATATTTACAACCTGCAACTCTCTAGACCATTGAACTCTCTAGACCGGAAGGGGAAATGAAGGCTGTAAAGGTTAGACTATGAAAGGCCCCCTAGAGGCTCACAGTCTGAACACTTGCCCCCATTGGTTGGGGATCTGTTGGTGTTGTACCTAGTTGTTAAATTAGGCCTCTACCTAGTTGTTAAATTAGGCCTCTAGGGGACACATTTGCAGGTTGCACTCTGGCCCTCTTTCTGGTCCTATACTTTCTACTTCCTAATCCATCAGGATGTAAACAGGCCATGACACAAGTTCCCAATGGTATAAACCAAGTCTCTTCAGTGCCAAACTTTCTCCACTAGATGGACTGTACTTTCTAAACTTTGAGCCAAAGTAAACCTTTCCTCCCTTAAGTTACTTCTGTCAGGAATTTTGTTATATCTACTAGGAAAATCACTGATATGATAGATTAAAATGTCTCTGTTATACACTGTCCTAATTTTAAGAAATTATTGGAAGACAAGTCCATAATTTAGACAGTAGTCACTCCTTAAGTGCTCTCATATACCCATGTATGTTTCAAAGTGCTTCACATATTTAAGGTGCTCACCTCAGTTTTTTTATGGTAGAAATGCTCTCTCTCCAATTTATGGTCACAGAACTTCAGAAATATAACCATAGTCAAGAAGCTTTTAAGTAGTCAGACCTCAGAACTGCACCTCTAGAGTCTGTGGTCTTTAACAACTAGCAGGAGCCTGGCTTGAGAATCTGAGAAGAGAGCACAGAGCAGTAGAGATGAGAAGCACTCCTTCAGCTGACCGGAGAATGGAATGACTGTGTAGCAGGGTGTGATCTGATACCCAGATGGCCAACCAGACTCACAGGAGACAGGAGCATTAGTAAAGATTGTCGATGAACGTAGGAAAAGAGCCAAAGCTTTTATCTTGTTAATATCTGAGGATCCAGGAAGACAGCTGCTTAATTGTCTACACGTTGCCAAGACTAAATCTGGGTGATAGAAGCTAATATTGGAAGCTGCTAACAGTTTTGGGATCTCTCAGTTTATAAATCTTATTTTCCTATCATAACCGTATCTTGGCTATATGTCTATTTTTCCTTTGTCAATGTAGCTGTAGCCCATAAATATCTAAATTACAGATTTACTTTCCATGAAATCTCTAGGTACAATCTTTTGAAAGTATTTGTAGGTTGATGATATTTACTGAATTTCCTGAACAGTGAACAACAGAGGAATGGGAAGAAGAAGTAGCATGGTGGTTTGCCAGGTAGGGAACAGCATCAAAGCACCAAATATTAGAAGAGCAAGGACCAATTAAAGGAAACTGTCTTAGTTAGCGTTCTGGAGCTATGAAGACACACCATGACCAAGACAATTCTTAAGTATGCAAGCAGACATGGTGCTGGAGGAGCTGAGAGTTCTACATCTTGATCCAGAGGCAGCCAAGAGAAGACTGTCTTCTGCACTGGGTGGAGCTTGAGCATAGGAGGCCTCAAAGCCTGCTGATATAGACACACTTCCTACGAGGCACACCTCCTCCAATAAGGCCACACCTCCTAGTAGTGCCACTCCCTGTGGCCAAGCATTGATACACATGAATTAATGGGAAACAACCTATTCAAACTTCCACAAAAACCAAAAAACAAAATACAAGCAAGGCATGAAAATAAGCAAGGGCTTTGTGTGATACATGGTATAGTATTGAGGGAATAGGAAACAGGCTGGAAAGGTGGCTGGCATCTAGTAATAATGAGCCATGGTAGAGCCTGCCTCGGTAAATAGAGATGACAGTATGGGCACTGCATGCCCTCTTGCTTTCTGGTTAACTTTGGAAAGACTGGTGTGCAAGAAAAAGGTGCAAGGAACAATAGCACAGAGACAGAAATTGTTAAGGTGGAGAGGGATACTGACCACGACAGCATACATATTTTATAGAGAAGGGATAGTTAGTGATATTGTTTCTCTCTTTTGCTGATAGAACCTCAGATTTCCTTCCTCCTTAATTCTCACTTTGTGGATATGCCTCAGACCAATGTAACACACACACACACACACACAATGCACACAGTAACCTCACACAACATGCACAAATAAGCATACACAGAACACACTATACACTATTATAGACAGGCACATCACACCACACACATACTCATACAGCAATACTCAAACCTAACACACACACATATTATACACTACACACATACCCAGACTCCTCATACCACACACACACACACACACACACACACATACAAACACACACACACACACATTTTCATACTCCACACACCTACAACATACAACACATGCACATACCACATGCTACATACATACCCAGACACATCATACCATACACACACATGCACACTACACAATACTCCTTATACTACACACACACACACACACACACACACACACACACACACCATACAACTAATACTTGACTTCTGGTAAGCATGGAAGGAGAACTATGCGCCCCGCCTCCACCCTCCAGCCTCCCTTCTACTTTTATCCCCTCCCATATTCTCGGCTTCCAGGAATGCCATCTTTTTCCTCAGACCCATGACTTCTGAAGCAAAGACCTTGCCTTCACTTCCTGTGTATTATGATACAGGACATAAAAGCTCTGTAGTGTTTTGTTTTGTTTTGTTTTATTTTGTTTTGTTTTGTTTGCACTGAAGGTGGGAGGAGGGGGTAGAAGTGGGTGTCTTTGAATAAATCCTTCCCAAGACACTCTTGCTCCCTTCCACACACACAAAACAGTAACAGCTAAGAGTTAAGTGCAACCCAATCTTCATAAAACTCCTCCATGTGACTGGCAGTATCTGCCAGAGACGTTGCAAAGATGAATAAGGCATGAAACCTACTTGCAAGAGCTCACGGGTCTCCTGGGAAAAAATGGGACCATAAAAGGAAAACACAATGAATCAGGATAAGTACTGTGGCTTGAAGAGCACATGTGAGTCTACAGAAACTCAAGGCCCGGGGCAGAAAGAGCTCTTTGTCTAGTTGCCAGGGTTGTGTGTGTGTGTGTGTGTGTGTGTGTGTGTGTGTGTGTGTCTGTGTATCTCTCTCTCTGTGTGTGTGTGTGTGTGTGTATGGTGTGTGTATGTGTGATCTTGGGAACAAGAGACCACAAAGCATGAAGGAAAAAGTTGGATTTGGGTTTGAATCCACGCTGCCATAATCTGAGTAAATAGGGGAAAGTTACTTCAATGCCTCAGTCTACCTTATGTTTTAGAAGATTAGTGTCGAAGATGAAGATAAATATCCAAAACAATTCCTCAAACAAAGTTGGAGGCTCAAATATTTGCTTAATTCATAAAAACTTTGAAAATTGCTGCTTAAAATAAATCTGTTGATAGAAATATTAGCAATATTTGTGCTTAGCCAGAAAGAACAACTATCTGGGAATTATTGTCTATTATTTATGACTTAAGTAGAGTTACTGAGTGAACCATGGGTACATTTACAACTACCTTTAGAATTTCATGTGTTTACCATGTGACATTTCTCAGTTAACTATTTTGAAACAAATTTTAAAAAGATACATACATGTCTTGCAGAACGCATAAAGGGATTCCTTAAAATAAGCAGGCACTATAGACTGCTCAGTGGTACATCCCTAGCCTAGCAAGAACCCTCAGTTTAATCTTCAATACATGAAAGTCTGTCTGTAACATTGTTTCCAAATATGCTATTGCATATTAGTTTGGATTACAAAACAAAAAGTCCATTTGCCTTCTCTTTGAACACAAATAACTCAATTATGAATGGGATAAAAGTTGTCACTCCTCAGAAAATAAATGAATCAATCAATAAATAGGTAGGTGGACAGATATAGATAGATAGATAGATAGATAGATAGATATCCTATTGATTATAGAATATTTACCTGAAGCCTACATGATTTTGAGAAATATATTTTCTACATCATATGTCAATGTTTTAAACAGGATAGATAATTATGTGGACAGGGTAGGGCGTCAGGGGTCTACAGCATGGAGTTTTCTTCCTTCCATTAATGAGGCATCGATAAACAAGTTTAAAACATAGAGTTAAGTACAATCATCATTGGTTAATAGTTTCCAACTTACTTTAGAAATTAGGGTTAATCTTTCAGAAAGTTATTAAATGAGGGGGGTAGGTTTGGATATAGAGTTTTGATATGCAGCTGATGTTGTTCTGGAACGTGCAATCCTCCTGCCTCAGTCATCTGGGATTCCTTGGGCATGCCACCACAAAGGCTTCTTTCAGAACCTTGTAACAAATGCTGTGCAGAGTCCATTTAAGAACTGTTTGATTATTCAGATATTTCTTTGTTTTTACATCTCTCTTTTCATTAAGTTTAGGAAATAATGAATTTAATGCTATGATAAAATGGTATATATGTACATTATATGAAATTATCTATCACTTGTTTATCATATATCCATCATTTTCTGTTTATCCATCTACCTACCTATCATACATCTATCTTTGTGTATCTCTGTGTATATCTATACATCTATATTTTATCATGTATATGTCATCTATTAATCTACTTGTCTATTTAGTTTCTATCATATATCTATATATAATCTATTATCTATTTATCACATATCATCATTTGTCTGTCATCTATTCATTTACTTGTTATCAATTGATCATTTACCTGCAATCCATCTGTCTGTCTATCTATATCCATCTATCCATCTACCTATTATATATCTGCCTTTCTATCCATCTATCCATCCATTATCTATCAGCTATTATCTATCTATCCATCCATCCATCCATTTACCTATTACCTATCATCTATATATCCATCCATTATCTATCTGTCTATCTATCTATCTATCTATCATCTATTTTTCATCTATTATCTATCCATCCATCTATCTATTATCTATCTATCCATCCATCCATTATCTATCTTCTATCTACTATTTTTCTATCATCTACATATCTTTCTGTCATTACATCTTCTTTCCATACATCTGTCTATAGTATAATCTATTAGATGTAAATAGTGATTACTTTGACAAGGAAGCATTTAGGCAACAGTATTTTCCTCCTATATACTACACCTCTTTATGTGTTGTGCATTTGCATGTTGCATGTGAAACAGTTTTACAGAATTGGGATTATTTTGAAAGACAATATTAAGCTGACCAATAAGCAATCTGATGGTCTAACCCCTACAGCAAGTGACAAGTATGTGGGCTGAACTATGTGTCCATGAAACTAACGGCTGAAGTCAAGCCTGTAAATATGGATGTATGCAGAAGCCAGACCTTGAGAGGTAACTAAAGATAAGAGCAGAGCCCTGTCCTACAGATACCAGACTGTGTGTCAACAACGGCCAGTGAGGACACCACAGAGACACTATTCATAGCCCATGCTTCAGCTGCTCTTGAATTCAGTCCATAATCCAGTATCTCAATGATGTTGACAATATCCTGCCTCAGCCTCCTGAGTAGCAGAGAGGATTGTGCTGTTTAGCCTATCTACTGTCATGTTTCTACCACAATCTATCTATTACATTTTGTTAGACTCTTAAATACTCCTACGGGGTCCAGTGAGGTGAATCTGTGGTTAAGGTACCTTCTACCAAACCTGATGACATGAATTCAATCTCCAAGGTACACATGGGTCCAAGGACAGATTGACTTCTGAAAGTTGTCCAATAACTTCCACATGCAAACTCTTGTGCATACATGCACACATACACACACATGAAAATACAAATGTAATAAAATAAAAACTATTTCTACAGAGGTGTTTCTTTGCTTGTGAATGTGAGTAACATGAAGTTCTCTCTGCATTCTTGGCACTAATCCTATCCTTACCTAACCATTTCTGTGTTCTCCATAAGTTTTCTACTTTGGCCATCATAAGCTTATGGGTGTCTAGGCATATATACTCGCATACGTATAGTCACATAGTTCACTGCATAGATTAAATGGGTGGGTCATAGATTTATTTTGTTGCTGTTATGTGTTAACTCAGAGTTGGGAATGGAAAAACTATGAGAAAATAAAATAATGTAGAGTTTCCCCTGTTTGGGAATTGTCAGAGGGTCTGTTTTGTGTTATATTCACTTCATTGCCTAATTTTGAGTAGCAATTGCATTAAACTCCCATAAAATCATTTAAAATGAGAAGTGGAAGTGGTAAAATATTACTAACGTGTACTTTTCTTCTTTGCAGTTCAAAATTCCCAGACTGGGGAACTGGAGACTTACCTAAAACCAGGTTGATGAAATAGGTCAGGAAGCACTCAGGCCCGAATCTCAGCCTGTGGAAGGCGGGATGGAATTTATCAAGTCAAACAGGAGCAGGAGGTCATGGGGCCAAGAATGAAAAGCAAATGCAGATCTACAAACTATTATTTTAAGCCAAAGAAAAGCAGGTTACACAAGCCACTTCCATTTTTAAATGCCACCCCTCAGTGGTGTGGGGGTGACAGGGGAGACCTTTGTCCACTTGTCCTTTTTGCTAGAGATGCTGTTTTTTTACAGAGGCAAAGAGTAATATTTGAGAAAGAGGTTTTACAGATGCAATTACAGCAGGACACCGGGGCTCGGGTCTGCACGTGGGTAAACACGTGCTTTCAAACCCAGGGGAAAGTTTGGTTTGGCAGCCTTCACTACACAGTGTGGCTCTGCTCCTAGAGAAAGCTGAAGCTGCAGAAACCGAAGCCATCTCCAAAGACAACAGTTCAGTTAGGGTCTCAGAAGGCTTCACGCTCGTCATGCTGGGACGATGCTTTGCAGGACCACAGAGCTACCGAGTCCTCAGAGTCCCCATGTGTTATCTTTAGGATCCCAACCTTCAGGGAAAGCTAAGATCAGGACTTCAGTTTCTGGTGTTAGGTGTTCAACTGCAGCTACTGATACTTCTAGAAGCTTCTAGAAAAAAATAAATATAACAGCATTTCCTTAGATTTTATTTTGAAATTTCTACAGAGCAAATGATAAAAAGTAAGTTTTGTCAAAATACGAAGAATTTTGTGCTTTTAAGCAATACCTGGAAGGGGTGGGAGATGTAGATCTGTCAGTAAAATGCTTGCCATGCAGTCAGTCATGAGGGCATAAGGACAGACCCTATCACTATCAGGAAAGAACAAAGCATAGCAGTGGAGTTTATAATCCCAACATTGGAGTAGCAAAGACAGGTCATTCTCCATAGCTCACTGGCCAAAGAGCTCGGCTAAATTAACCAGTACCAGCTTCAAGGGAGAGCCACGAACTCAGAACAAAAGGTGGAGATACAGGAGGGAAACATTTTATGAGTATACCTCTGACCACAACATGTGCATGCCCACACTTACATATAGACAGATAAGAGCTTACGGCATGTGCACACACACACACACAGACACACATGTACACACATGTACACACTTACATATACAGACAAATGCTTATAACATGTGCACTCACAGACAGACACACATGTGCATAAATGCACATGCATAAATTCTTATAGTACACACACATGTGCACACATGCACATACTTACACATATACAGACAAAAGCTTACAGTTTGTACACACGCACAGACACACATTTATACACATGTACACACATATATACAGACAAGTGCTTATAACATGTGCACACACAGGCATACATGTGCACACATGCACATGCATATATAAAAAAGTTCTTATAGTGCACACACATGTGCACACATGAACATACTTACACATATACAACAAGTGCTTATAACATGTACACACACAGACAGGCATGCATGTGCACACATACACATGCATATATAAGAACAAGTTCTTATAATGCACACACATGTGCACACATGCACACACACATATACAGACAAGAGCTTACAGCATGTGCACACACATAGACACACATGCACACACTTACATATATACAAACAAGTGCTTATAGCACACATACACACATATATACAGACAAGTTCTTATAGTGCACACATACACATGCACACGTGCACAGCACTACTCTTAATTTGATAAAATGGTGGCCAAGAGATGAAACAAGGTATTTGTAATGCATGTATCTGAATTATCATTTATAGATATAAAACATAAACTATTAAAGTTTTAAGTTGTTAAAAAGAAACCAATTTTTAACATAATATGTACAATACATAATAAAATTGCTCAGGATTATCAGGGGGTTGTGAAATAGAACACAAGTATCACTAAACTTAGGTTGGCATTAAATGGCAAAACCCTTGAGTAGCATGGGGAAAACCAATGGTTTGATTCTCAGCCACTGCTAAGAATGCAAAAACAGAATCTGGGTTGGAATGATATTGAGGGATTAAGAGTAAGTATGGGAATATGAGTTCGGTTCCCAGCATCTCTGTCGAAAGGCTCACAGTTTCCCATTACTTCAGCTACTGGGAATCTGACTCCATAGGCATCTGCCCCCTCATTTGCACAGAAACCCACACATACTACCCAACCAGAGCTCTCATTGGTCATTGGTAGTGTGTGAGCAAAGAGAACTCTGGTTGGGTAATGTGTGAGCAATGAGGAGTGTTCTAGTCATGGCTCTCAGCTTTTACTAAGTTGAACAAGACAAGTACTCTGGGCCAACGATTTCACCTACAGAAATTCAAATGAAGGTTTGCATGCTAGTGTTTATATTTATAAAAGCTTTCTTCATAACACAAAAAAGCAGAATAACCCAGCCATCAATAAGAAAATAAGTAACGAATCTCAGACTGGAAAACTATGTAGCAATAAAATAAATAGACAAAGTAGCAATAAAATAAATCAACAAGAAAATAAGTAACAAAGCACAGACTGGAATAAATCTCAAAATCAATGGCAGGGTAAAGGCAGACAAGTGTAAATGAGCACATGACATACAACCATGTTTTTACGAAGTTGGAGAGTAGGCAGATTATTTATGATATCAAGCCATGGTTATCTACAGAGGGGTTGGAGTCAGCTGGACTGAGGTGTGTGGACATTTCTGGAAGACTAAAATATTCTGCACCTTGACTTTGATATTTTGTACCTACATATATAATTGTCCTAACCATATAACCATCTGACTTTTACCTTACAATCTTGCCTCAACTTGAATCATCAACTTCCTTACCTTACTCTCCAATTTAACTACTATAAAAAAATATCAATTTGTATTCAGAGCACAGAGGTTAGAAAAATGAAAGGCAGTGTGGGTCTTTGTGTGGTTTAGGTATCAGAGTAATTGTGGCTTCATAAAATGAAATGGGAAGTGTTCCATCTGTTTCTATTTTGTGGAATAATTTGAAGAGTATTGGTATTAGGACTTCTTTGAAGGTCTGATAGAACTCTGGATTGAACCCATCTGGTCCTGGGCTTTTTTTTTTTTTTTTTTTTTTTTTTTTTTTGGTTGGGAGATTATTAATGACTGCTTCTGTTTCTTTAGGGGTTATGGAGTTGTTTAGATCATTTATCTGATCCTGATTTAACTTTGGTACCTGGTATCTATCTAGAAAATTGCCCATTTCCTCTAGATTTTCCATTTTGTTGAGAATGGGCTTTTGTAGTAGGATCTGATGATTTTTTGGATTTCCTCAGTATCTGTTGTTATGCCTCTCTCTACATTTCTGATTTTGCTGATTTGGGTACTGTCTCTGTACCCTCTGGTTAGTTTGGCTAAGGGTTTAATCTAGTGAGTTTTTTCAATGAACCAGCAACCAGATTGGTTGATTCTTTGTAGAACATTATTCTATTTTCCATGAAAATCAAGAGTTTTCAAGAAACATAAATTTAAAACATCCTTAAATAAAACAAGGTTTCTGTTTCCTAGATTGACATAGGACAGCAACACCAAGATTCGCCAAGCTACTATTTAGCATTAAGTGTTGGTCCAGACACTATGGAAGCTTCCTGAATCTTTCCCATCCGAGTCCTTGGGATATAAAGCAATGTGTGATGAACAGAAAGCAAGGTATTGAGGTCAGGCAGCTCTGGCAAGGCCCCTAATAGCAGCTACTTATCTGGAGTCCAGCCTGGGCATACCCAGAAGACTCCACCTGCATGCCAGCTTTCATCAATATCCTGGAAATTGACATAACTATGTCTCAGTCAGAGTTCATCTTTCCTTTGCAGTGGCCCATTTCAACAAGCTATGCGACCTACTTTTAATAATATATGTATGTATCCTTCAAATTTTCACACGCATAAACATATACGTCTTGCTTATATATTGACTCCTTCCACCTCCCTCGCACCTCCAATGCATCTCCCTCCCAATTTTGTCAAAGTTAGGCTTCCTATTATAGTGATGAAATACCATGATCAGAAGCAAGTTGAAGAAGAAAGGGTTTATTTCAGCCTATAACTCTCTGGTCACACCCCATCACTGAGGGAATAAGGAAGAGCTGAAGATAGGAATGCATAGGCAAGAGCTGAAACAGAGACCTTGGAGAAGTCTCCTCCTGCTCAGTTTCTTTACATCAACAAACCAGGGCCGGCTGCCCAGGTGTAGCACCACACACAATTACTGACATCTTTCCACAGCAGTCTTTAATCAAGAAAATGCTCCACAGGCTTGCCAATATTACCTAATATTATTCTGGCATTTTGCTCAATTGAGGCTTCTTCCTCTCAGACAATTCTCACTTGTGTCAAGATGACAAAAACTAAGCCAACACCTCATGTCCCTGTTTTAAATTGTCCAGTTCATTATGTCTAAATAAACATGGATATGGGACCATCTACAGGAGCATGGGAAACCCACCAGTCACAACACCATAAAAAAGTGACTCTACCTTAGGAGATAACAACTTCTAATAGCTCCTCAGCTAGAGGTGGGACCTTGGAAGCCTCTTTCCTACCATGCTGGAATTTTGACTAGCTTGATCTTGCATCAGTCTTGTGCAGACAGTCAATGTGGCTACGAGCTCCTAAATACAAGAGCGCGTCACGTCCAGACAACATCTCAGAGCTCTCCCAGTTTCAGCTTCCACACTCTTTCTGCCCCACCTTCTGCAGTTGAAAAGGGGGGGGATATTCTGCAAATTATTAATGAAGAATCAACAATAACAGTTATGGTAGAAATTATTTTATTACTCCAATGACTAAGGTGTCTGACTTCCTGGGGCTGGCTCCTTCCCTTCCTAACTAAATGCCAACTGTCGGATGTTTGGCAAAGGCCCTAAGCTTTGACAAGCATATTCAGTGGGTGGAACTTGTTCAGGTGTGCAGTGGAGTTGATGCAGGGAATCTGCGGGATGAATCCGTATATTACCCTACATTCTGGTCCTCATTAAGGCCCAGACACTCCTCTGCACACAACTGCTCAGTCATTTCTGCCAGAGTTACATTATCCATTGCAGAGTAGAAGCTTGTGCATTTCTCCAGAAATCTTTTACCTAACCCTTGGATCACAGAAGCTTTTCTGTTTCTACAAATAGAAACCCTTGGCAAGCCTCGGGGAGCCAAGATTCAAATCCACAAGTGTATCCATCATGGAATTAAAAACAAAATTGGGAATGATGGGGCATGCTTATGATGGACTCACGGCTGAGCAGGAATTTCGGGCAATACTGGAGACTTCTGCCTTGGGAACCCTTAGGACTGAATAGGCTGAATAGAGACCAGGAATGGCTTTGGAAATTCCACCCCATGCCCTGTGATGAGTGATACGCCCTTTATCCTGGTCCACAAAACCAACACTTCAGGAAAATCTGTCACACATATGAATTCACCTCTGTGAACTCCCCCAATGCTAACATTCAGTTCCCAGAATACAAGGTAGAATGCTGACGATAACTCAAAGACCCTGTTTCTACCTGAGAAACATCTTGAGACCATGAGACAAAGATTGAGAAAGTCTGTTCAGTCACCAAAAGTGGCCAGCCCTGAGGGAGGGGAGAAAGTAGGTCCTGGAACACCTGGGGACTGTCTGTGCACTCAGGGAAACTAGGGTGTATGTTATGGTTCCCTAGTGGATAGAACCTATCGAATCAACATGGATGAAAGGAGATGGATTAGCTTGACTGACTTACTACAGCTTTGTTCAGCAATGGTGTCTTGTGCTCTGGAGAGGCTGGGAATTCATCAGCTTAAAACTGTAAGCAATGAAATGTTTTCTTCTATAGGTTGCTTAGGCCCCTGTCTCTTCACAGCAATATAAGAGTGACTGAGGCACAAAGCTTATTTTCTTTCACTGCCTTTTATCTTGTAGGATGGGACACTTCCCTTTTTTTAAGATGGCCACTGGACCATTTCAAGCAACCTGAAAAAGACAGTCTCATGGATTTGTCCTAGAGCTTCTTTCCTGGTTGATTCTAGATTCAGTCAAGTTGACAAAATCAACTATCTCAGAAACCACACCTAGTTTCCACATCAAAGTAATACTTCAGTAATACTTCGTACTTAGTTCTTAAGAGTTGAACTGTGCTTAGCCAGAACTTTAGGTGGGGTCCTTTAACTAGAAAGTATTCCATCTTTGCCTTTGGCTAGCAATAGTGGTAATTGCTGTGTTCACAATACATTTCTGTCACGAGACTTTCATAGACAAGCATTTGCTGAACCAGAAGCAGCTAATGCAGATACCAAGGATAATTATGGCTATGATGGTGTGCATGTTAACACAAAGATGTGGCAATAAAGATGACAAGACTTTCATAATATAACCTTGAGTTCCAGCTGTCCTCACGCCTTCACTCTTCCACGTACATAAGGGATATCTGTCGGTACTGGTGACCTGAGGGCAAAGCAGTGGAGTCAACAGAAGAAGAAAGCTTCTGCCAGCACCAGCAATGAAATGGCCATTAATTCTTCAACTGGTGGGCTATGGGAATGTCCAGTGGATAAGAGCAGCTACTGAGCAAGCAGCTGAGTTCTCCAGCATCCATGAAAACAAATGGACTTGACCATGCATGCCTAGAAGCCCAAAACTGTGGATGGCGGAGAAAGAGGGTCACTAGAGCTTATGGGCTGTCATCCATCCTAGCTCTTGGTCCAATGAGAGACCCTGTCTCAAGAGAATAAGTTGGGAACTAATAGAACAGGAAAACCAGCATCCTCTTCTGGACTCTGTACATGCACATATGCATGTATGTATACATACACACCACATGCTTACACATGCACATACCCACAAATACATATACACAAATACATACACACATACCAGCACACACACACAGCACACACACACAAACACTGAAAGTGATTAGAAATGAGATCATATACCAGAAACCAGCCTGAAGAAGACAAATGTGAAGGAAATTTCTGCTTTGATACAAAACTTGAATTTCCAGGGTTACAAATCAGTAACTTTTTGGTACTGTCTCAGTGTGATGCTCCTTGTTGTTTCTCCTATGTGTATGCAGTGTTTGAAAGTGACCTCTCCTTCCAGAGCATACCCACTGTCCTGTGGGTTGTTTTAATCCACTGGTGCCAGTGGCAACCATAATGATAGTTTATTTCCATGGCACCAACTTGGTATGGATAGAGTTTCAGGCCAGAATCTGCCAGCAGTCCCAGAAGACTAAGAACTTTTTGTTTTATGCAAATTTCTTTAATTCTTAACTCATGAGAATTATATAAGCAAGCATAAGTCACTAACCCTCTTGTTTACCAGTGTAAAAAGAAAACAACTTTTCTGTATGCTATAATTTGTTCTTCAAAAGTTGAAGGTTTAGCCCTATCTTGCTGTTCCTGGGAAGCAAAGTCATGTTTGCAGCTCTGACCTGAGAGGAGGTCCTAGGGTATTTGAGGGCTGTGGCCTGGATACTGTGGGATGCCTGTCTCTTCCTCTGTCTCTCCTTTTCCTTTTAGCTGCCAGCCTGTGGGCATCTTCTGGAGCAGCAGTTGTCCTGTGGTGCGCCATCCTGCCCTAGGCCGCAAAGCACAAGGACCACAGACTAGGCCTAGAATCTCCAAACTGTGAGCCAAAGCAAACCTTTCTTCCTTCTAAGTTGTTTATTTTAGGTATTCTTCTACAGCAGAGAACTAACTATGTGCAGTAAGAGACGTCTCACATTAACTTGGCATGCTTCCCAATGTCCTCACAGTAACAATTAAATAAAACAAGTGTATTATTCTCACTTTTCAAGCAAGGTACTCAGGTCCTAGAAACTGTGGAGTGGTTTAAACCTAAATGGTGTTACAAGGAAAAGCCAAAACTAGAGGCAATAGCCTCTGATTAAAGCTATCATCATCTTCCCTTCGAATCCCTAGGATTTTTGCAAAGAAATTTTATCAGAATTAAATACATCTTATCAAAAATTGATATACTAATTCTTATTACTAGGCATTATAGAAAAAGTGTGTGTGTGTGTGTGTGTGTGTGTGTGTGTAGGTGGGCACACAAGGACAACCTTGTGGATATGAGACTGGTTCTCTTTCCACCTTCTCACCTGGGTTCTGGGGATTGAACTAAGCCTGTCAGAGCTGTGTGTCTGTGTCATTGTGTGGCAAGTACCTGTATTCACTGTGCCCATCTTACTGGGTCCGTTCATCTTGTTTTTAGAGACAGGTTCTCTATTGGATGTTGGTGTTGCTGACTCAGCTAAACTAGCTCACGGTCAAACTCCAGAAATCCTCTTGACTACAACTCCTCAGAATCAACCATATGTGGCTTTTCCCATACATTCTGGGCGATCTGAACTCACACCCTCGTGCTTGCCTGGCAGGCACTTTACCAGCTGAGCCATATCCCCAGCACAATATTATTGAGTTCTCTGTTAAGGATGTGAGTGAAGTTTCTCACGGCAAACGTAAATGAATGGATCCAAGGGTCCAGGCACTACACTAGGCTTGCTATAGTTCAGTATCGTGGTTGTTCCTTTATGCCTAGTGCATGCATGAGCTTCCTGGTACTGTAACAATATTCATAAGAGGACCATGTCACAAAGAGGAATGGTTTATTTGGGTTCACAGTGTTGGAGGTTCCAGTTCATGGTTGACCCTGTCACCTTTGAGCCTATGGTAAGGAGACACATCATGGCAGAAATAAGCAGCAGAACTGTTTACTTTACAGCAGAAAATTTTACTTCATTCCTGGGATATGGAAGAGAAGAGACTGGAATCATCCTATCCACTTCAAGAACATGCCCCTAAAATCCTAAAATCCCCCACTAAGTCCTCAAAGATTTTTTTAATCACTTTCCAATGGTGCCAAGCTGAAGAACCAGACTGGATCACATGAGCCATGGAAGATGTTTATGATCAAAGTTATTGGTCTCAGGGTTCCCAGAACCAACTGTAGGTGGGTCAGTGTGAATGTAGGAAGCACCCCACAAGTTCCCAGGCTTTAGGGTCACACTGCCAGGGAGAATTCAAACCCCTAGAACTAGGTACAATCTCAGTGAAGGTATGCAGCTCCTGAGGTCTCAGGTACTAGCCTGCTGAATGCTGACAGTGCTGCTATCTCAGGTCAGTGGGTGCCTGGCAGCTGTTGGCAGAGCACATGTCAGAGGTACTGTTGACAAATATGGGCTCCTGTCACTGAAGGGAACAGAGACATTTGTTTAGAAGGACCCATCTCACGGTTCATTATGTCAATTTGTGCAAGCCAATTGTACTTGTAAGCCCCGGTTTCTTTTTTTTTTCCCATTGAAAGACTTGGGGGGCGGCTCTGTGTCATTGAGGACTGGCTTTTCTAGCTGCAGGGGATGTGTAATAAAATGCATTATTGCTAAATGAAAAGTCTATGAACTGTCTCACGTAATGGATTTGCAGAGCTGACTTAAGGGCTCGCATGATGGTTTCTAGAGTGTGGTTACTGTGGCTGTCTTTCCTTTTATTCTGCAAGCTGCAGAAACCAGCACTGTGGGCACAGTAGTAGCTGCCCTGTGGCGATGCCTGATGGAGATCTGGCAAGATTACATGAATTAGAAGCATAAAGCCTTTAGAACCCTACCTGGTATCTATTTGCATCTCCATGGTGAGCTATCAGCAATACTCGGCCATGGCTCCGCTTAACATAGTCAAAGATTCCAGAGACTTCCCAGCAAGCCAGCCTAGTGTACTCAGCATGTACCAGACCAGTGAAAGACCCTGCTTCCCAGACAAATCTAAACCAAACAAAGAGGTAGTGATTGAGGAATGACAGCTCTAGTTGTCCTCTAACCATCACATACATGAACTCACATACATACATGTGTATGTGCAGTTACACATAAATGAATACACACATAGAACAGCTACCTCACTGCCAAAGTCTCACCAAATTTTTATGGTCTAACATCAGGGAGATGTCATATGTGCTCCAGAGTGTTCTGTTTTGACTTACATCCTTGGTAAACCAATAAGGCTCTCCCAACTGGCAGCAAAGGTATCTATCATTCCTTGACATTTGTGAAATGGGAATGTGGAGAGATGACACTGGAAAGAAATACCTATAGTTATCAACACCCACACCAAACACCACACACTGCACCAAACATTGCACACTACACACTGCATTCTGCACACTGTGTACTGCACACCATGCACTGCACACCGTATACTGCACAATCTACACTGCACACCATGCACTGCACAATGCACACTGCACACCACATACTACACACCAAACACTGCACACTGCATACCACACATCACATACAATGCACTGCACATTGCACACTGCACACTCCACATCACACACTGCACACCATGCGCTGCACACCCCACACAGCACACCACACACTACACACCACATATTGCACACTGCACACCACACATTGCACACCATGCACTAAACACCACACACTGCATACCATGTACCACATACCACACACACACACACACACACACACACACACACTCACACATGTAGTCACTATCTCATCTACTTTGTTAATGGAAAGGCCTTCATTTTTAAAATAATAAAGATTCAGTTCAGACTAAAATCTTATTCATGAAGTATCTATGACGGGTATAGAATTTTCTGCTCCTTAGGAGTCAGGCATTTGGTCTAGTTACCACACAGCTCCCCCAACCCCAACCCTTGATGTTCAGATTTCAGTTTCAAATCGTTAGTCACACTCCTGCTTCTCAGGGAAAAAAATCCCAGTAAATAGAGCCAGAGTCCCTTGGCGAATGTGGCCCAAATCATCGTCTCACAGCACTGTCTTTTATGCAGTTAGCTCGTTAATTGACTTCGTGTGCATCCACACTTCCCTCCAGGAAACAGACAGGGTTCCCCGGGATTGTCAAAAGACGCCTGTCTCCAGAGCAGATTTAATCCACTTGGTGCCACTGAAAACCCTTAAATGGCACTTTTTATCTCATTTGTAAGAACTCTGAGTTCAAGTTACATTTCAATCCCAGTTGCTGCATCAGCTCTGTGGCAGAAAGGAGGGGTGGTGGGGCAGGGGCAGGGTTGGGCTCATCTCTAGTTTTCCTTTCTACATATTATTACTAGAAGCAGAGCTCTCTTATGGAAAGCTGTGTCTACCCAGGTCTAGGAGGCAGGCTGTCTTTGGATCCAAACTCCTCCATGGCTGTTTCTAAAAACAGACATGCATTCTTTCTTTCTTTGCTGAACAGCCTGCGTTAGCAAAGTGTATTGGTGGGTCCTTTTTTCAATATTATTACAAAAAATTTGATCTGGAAGATACAATCCCTAGTTTCCCCATGAACCAAAACAATGCTGCACCGATAGTAGTGGCACGATGGTCCAAGCAAGCCTCCAAAGTAAACAACAGAGCACCACCACTTTTTCCTTTATTTTGTTTGCCTTCAAACCCACACATTATGTTGGGCTCTTTAAGCCTTTGGTCTTCCCCCTTGGTTATCTGCTGCTTGGATAATACCCTGAGACCAATTGCTTTGTGTTAGCTTCGTGATCATTTCCCACATTGACTATGGCCAGTCCACTTACACGTTAACGGTTAATAAAAGAAAATTGGAGAGAAAATTGACTGACACCAGTTAGAACTTAAAAAAAAAAAAATCAAATTTTCCCCAGCCTTTGCTCTTAAAAGGATGACTCTGAGACTAATTATTTATTATAAATGCTTAGTCTATAATCTTTGGCCAATCCTTGACTAATTTGTAACTTATTTAACCCATTTAAACTATTCTATGTCTAGCACTTGATAGTTACCTCTCCTCAGTCCTGGACTGTTTCTTCCTATATGTTGTCTCTCCCAGTACCTCCTCCTGCATCTCCTCTGATTCTCTCATTATTTCCCAGAATCTTCTCTCTTCCTGCCAGTGTCCCACCTCCTATTTCCTGCCTCACCTCATTGGCCATTGACTTTTTTATTGACATGTGCTGCTTACAAGAACTCACACACATATATGTGTATGTGCAGTTACACATAAATGAATACACACATAGAACATCTACCTCACTGCCAAAGTCTCACCAAATTTTTATGGCCTAACATCAGGGAGAGGTCACATGTGCTCCAGAGTATTCTGTTTTGACTTCCATCCTTGGTAAACCAATAAGGCTCTCCTAACTGGCAGCAAAGGTATCTATCATTCCTTGACATTTGTGAAACAGGAATGTGGAGAGATGACACTGGACAGAAATACCTATGGTTATCAACACCAACACCAAACACCACACACTGTGCCCTAAACATTGCACAATACACACTGCATTCTGCACACTGTGTACTGCACACCATGCACTGCACACCACACACTGCACAATCCACACTGCACACCATGCACTGCACACTAGAAACAGTTCCTCGGTTAAGCCTCCCCACAGCCTGTGTCAACTCAAAGGAGGCTTGCATTATCTTATAGATGAGTGAACCTGAGGATTAGGACAGTCAGCAACTCTTTGAGGAGAACACTGCTAAAGGATGGCCACCCTAAGATTTAGTCACGGGTTTTCTTCTCCCTTGAGCCACACTGCTATAGAGTCTGACACCTATAGATAAGAAAAGCATGGCTTCTCTCAGTTGCCTTCACCACCTCTCTGCTTACGTCTGTGTACCTCATACATACAGGACAGTCTCTGGGGTGTTTAAAAAATCTATTCTCATGTCTAAACTCTCACCTAAACCCATCATTTCTTGACATATAGTATTGTCTAATAATTCCCAGAGCACCTTATCAGATGCACTAGAGAGCATTAGGCATACTGTCCTCCACAGGGACTCTTGCAATATGTGGGCTAAGAAAATGGTCAGGGCCAAGAGCTCCCTTCCTAGGATTGATGTGCCTTCTTAGAGGTCAAAGGTCAGCTTTCCTCACTGAGAAATACCAGTGCCAATACCCTCCTCTTGCTGGTCTTCACATAAAATTAAATGATGTGGCAAGTTCCTGGCATGTGGAGGTATTCCATAAAAGTCTCCTCTGCTCTCTTCCACCTAGTGATCTCAGAGATCATCCAGGCTGGACAAACTAAATGACTCATTGTATGAGTTATCAATGGTGACCAAGAACACATGGAGTCCTTGGGGAGCCTGCTGATCCTGTGTCTATAGAGGTCTAACACATCAGAGAGGGAAGTGCAAACATGTGAGAGGTGGGAACACTAAGATGATATACAGCAATTCTGAGCAGTGAGTTAGAGCTTTGTGGATCTTGGCACTTCTGTGCCAAGAAGTTGGAAGGGGATGATCTGATCCAAGCAACATTGGTCTGAATCAAGAAAGCCATTAAGAGATACACAGAAGGATGGCAGGCCAGACTGCTTCTTGGCCATCCCATGCAGTGCTGAGATACCTTTGCATGACCCAAATGCACCTCTTACATTTTGAAGAGAATAGATCCAATATCCTTAAATTAACCATAGGATTAGATTTGTTCTCAATGTTACACGTGAGAATATAGATTCATGAGAGTCATGTAATTTACCTGAGTTCACAGAGGTAGTGACAGAGGGAACCAAGATTCAAACTAATTCTGATGGATTCCAGAACATACCTATTTTTCTACTCAAGAAAGTGAATGTCACTCTGTATATTCTTTGTGACTTTAGGTGCTCTGAGTAGGAGTCATCAGCCTCACATGGGGCTACATACATGATGATATTAATAATAAAATTGTCCTTTAAATTGTTTCAACCCACCAATGGGGCCTTATCTACCACTACCCTAGAGTTAACCAGTCACCCCAAAATGACCACAAGGTTCAATGTATTGCCTCCACATTTCCCCACCATTCTCCCAGAAGCAAATGCCCAGTCTGTTTCCACCCAAGAAAAGCACACAGGAAGCTTATCTGGAGAACACTCCAGGCTAGTGGACAGGCCCTTAACAGAACTCTGCCCAGATCAGATCCACATTTTTGCTTTGTTTAGATAAAGTAGGTTTAAAGTTGGCTTCCCAAAAACCTTGGCCACACTCAGGAGGATCTGTGAAGGGATTTTTTTTCTCTTCTCTATTCAGAATAGTTGACACCTGGGGAGGCTAATGAATGAGATGTGGGTGAGTCCAGGAAGACTCTTAGAGTAGGGGTGAGGTCCAGGAAGATTGTGTGGCACTGGGGAAACACAGCAAACTAATGAAGGACAGGGTGGGACACTAATGGGAGCTGTCATAGACACTGTTGCAGGCCGATATAGGAGAGTTGATACTTTCACAAGCCCCCTGACTGTACTAGTGTGCACTTGCTGGCTATTACTCTTGCACTTTCCCCAGCTTATCTACTCTTAGAAATGTTCATGCTGCTGGCGATCACTGTGGAAGTTTAGAAATAGCAATCTCTCAGCTCTTCACGCTGCTGATAAAGGTGGAACTCTGTCTTGTATATGAAGATGTTACTAGCTTTAGTTTATTCCATACAATCTCCTACACTTCCATCACCACCACAAAATCCTAAGCAACAAATACATTAAATAGATAGATATATCATCACCACAAAAGCCAAGAATCCTAAGCAACAAATACATTAAATAGATAGATAGATAGATAGATAGATAGATAGATAGATAGATAGATAGATAGATAGATAGATAATAAAATAAAACAGTACAGTTTTCTGAGAAAAATCTTTGATATAAAGAACTCCCTAAAGCCCAGCATCTTCCTTCATGGACAGGACCTGGATTTCATCATCCTCACGTCTTATCTGGGTGCCTGTGGAAACAGAAAGACAAATGTAAGACATGTCCTACAATGGACAGCATCCATGGAGTTCTTTGAGAAATGGGGTATTCTCTAACAGACTGACAGAAATGAACCTGGTGGTGTAACCATATAAACAAACATAGGAGACCCACTAGGTTGACTAGAAAAGGCAGCTCCCAGATAGCAGGCTTAAGAAGTTGGGGATGCCCCCCTTCTCTAAGCACAGGCCTTTTAATCAATTATAGGCTAAGTAGGAGTTACTGGAGTGAGCTGTTTGTATAACACAAGGTGACCTCTCACCCCCACCCCTTTAGTTGTATGGGGTCTGGAAAATTAGAAAAATCCTCAAGCTTCCCTGGAATCAACAGTCTTAGTGCTCTGGTTGGCCTATCAGCCCACATTTAGCTTTTTGCTAATCTCAGTGCAGCTGAGCCTCTCTCCAGCAGAGAGGAGAAGGTTACTGGAAGAAGGGAATGTGCTCACTCTTGTGAAGCAAGATGTACAGGAGAGAGGAACAGAAGTATATTAACCCCCAGTGTCCCAAATGTGCCCATTAACAAAATTTATCTGGAGTCCACATCTTATAGTACATGGAAGGAAAAAAATCTCAAAACTTTACAAGTGCCTAAAGAACTAACGAATTTTGTGGAGGATCTTCTGGAACTTCCCACCTCTTCATCAATTCATGAGATAAAGAGCATTCTAATGACTTCACATAGAAAGCTCCTGGTTTACCCCAGCATCACCCAGTGGGGCATGGCAGGCAATCACATGGCCATTGATGTTGAGTGCCAATCTGACCAATTGTAGTTGACATTCATGTGACTTTAAGACAAGACCTTGATCCTCTGGGTATATCAACTTCATCATGAGGAAATTAAAAATTCCTTTTCCATTGCCTCATGATATTGTTGTGAACTGAAGTCCCGTGGTGGTATAGAATCCATTGCCTAGGGAATGGTACTATCCACAGTGGCTGGAAGTTCCCCCATTAGTCAACCTAAGTAAAAACAACTCCCTAATGGACATACCCACAGCTCAACTCCATGTGGGCAATCCCTCATTATGACTCTCTTCTCATGTAATTCTAGGTTGTGTCAAGTTGACGAAGCTGTCTACCACAAGTATCTTTTTCAAGACTAAAAATAACTTTTGTTGGATCATAAACGCTCGTTTAAAAACAAAAGCCAGTACTCATCATTTACTAAGATTTCACAAACTTCTACTGATTAAAACCATTCTTAAGCTCTGGGAAAGTAAGCCTGATTGAACTTAGCACCATGTTTTTAAAAGGAGCACCATTTCTTACAAGCTTTCCTAGGACTGTGAGAAAACACCATAACCAAAAGCTACTTGAAGAAATGATTTAATTCAGCTTACAGTTTGTATTTCATAATTCAAGGATGTCAAGGCCAAAACTCAAGGCAGGAACCTAGAGGCAGGAACTAATGTAGAGGTCATGGAGGAATGTTGCCTACTGGCTTGCTCAGACTGGTTTCTATACTATCTAGGACCACCCACCTAAATTTTTGTGCCAAAATTTGCATGGGTACATATTGTTTAGAAATGAAATGAAATCCCCTAAGTTAACAACATATAAGATCTAATAGTCTATGGGTAATTGTCAGTTCCTCATGTGACCTGCAGTGGATCATACCCATATACCTACCCAAGTAGGTATAAATAGTAAGGACTTAGGTCCTGCAAGATGCTAGACTAGTAGCAGAACAGGTAAAAGGATGGTCTGTCGCTGTGACTAGCAAGACTGTTGAGCCCTGCTAAGCTCAGGTTCTGCTTTCTTATACCATTTGGGTCCACCCACACCATCTTTAAAAAAGAAAATGACCAACAGGCTTGTCTACAGGACAACCTGGTGGGGTCATTTTCTCAACTGAAGATACTTCTCAAATGACATAAAATCTAGCCAGCATGCATTATTAACAGAAAGCACTGTCAAATTATTTAGATGTCACAGGCTCATTATTTTAGTGCTTGCTATTGGCTCCTCTTAATGTGCTACCATGAGGCCCTCCACAGGATATGCCATTACCAGCTTATCTTGGCTGAGAAAGTTCTGGTATAAGAAAACAGTCTGTTTCCCTCCAATCATCTACTGATACTGACATAGTACTAGATAAAATATCCTTCATTGTGTTGGAAGGAAGAGCAACCCATTCTCAAGTTCCTACTTCCTAATTTTAGACAGTTGTAACTACACTTTGTCTCATGGACCAAGTAATCCAATGTAGTTCAGGTTGTAGATCTTAAATATGTAGATTATCATAGCTCATCTGCATGAGCTTAAATAATCACATGATTCTCTATAAGTAGAGAAATTCTTCCTGCTGGATTTAGAGCCATGTATAAGGAGAAATAGAAGCAACAAGGCAGACAGGAGAGAAGGAGGTGACAGAGAAAATTCATTTATAAAATGTAAGTTCTGCATCCTATGCTGCTAAATATGAGGACCCACAAAAGAACCCTAAATCCTTAAATAACTAGATACCTTCAGGACAATCATTGATGCAGTAGAGTCTCTGGTCTTTCAACTGCATGAAACTGACCTGCACACATTCAGTTGTCTGACAAGCAAACTTTCCTCAACAACTCTTAAGTTAAAGCTCAGTAAGCCACCTTGGCTGTAATCATGAGAGCTCATGAGCAGATCTGGGCAAGGTCACCCACATTTTAGAAGACAGTAATCTTACCATGTTGGACTTGTGTTAATTTCTCATGGCACCAACAAAATACCATTTGCACTGAGCACACTATTCTTTTCATAGAATGGTTCAAGTTTAGCCAATGGCCCCCATACCTGAGAAACTCTTGTTTCATAACACCTGAGAATTTCATAAGACCTGAGAGTCTTGTATGGAACTGAAAACAAATGAATAAGCCTGCATTTGGAGATGGAGATATGAAGAGATGGACAAAATATACCCCCATACCTAATTTGAATCTCCAACAAAAATTGCCCATTAAATAAATTAAAGTTTATTCAATATATAAGAAAGTAGACAATAACTAAAATTCTGCTTTGGAATTGCTAAACAACTCCTCTTACCACAATGTCAAATAGTATTAGTCCTTTAAGTGCAATGAAGGACAGCTACTTTTAAAGACAAAGTTTAAGTTAAGGCCTAAGACATGGAAGCATATGCCAGTGTTATCTAGACATGCATTCCAGCTAATCCCCTGCCTCATTAATTCAGTAGGGAAAATTCTGCCAGAACAGATTTCCAGTGTTTTCTTTGCATGTAGTATCTAAGCTATATCTTCAAGTTATAATCTTTAAAATAAAAATAAAACAGGGAGGTTTTCATAGTATAGTAACTCAACAGAAAATTTGTTTGGGGGCTGAAGGTGGCTCTGTGGTTAAGACTTCTTGTTACATTTGCAGAGAACCTGTGTTCAGTTCCCATGGTTCCATGGTGGCTAACTCCATCTGTATCTCCAGATCCTGGGGATCCAACACCATCTTCTGCCCTCTTTGTGTACTAGGCATATATGTGGTACACAAACATAACAAACAAACAGGTAAAACACTCATACACATAAAATAAAAATAAAGAAATACATAAGTTTTTACAGAAAACATAAAATACAGCTGTGATATAAAAGAATGTGATCCAGAGTAGACAGACTCAGCCCTACCCGAAAGCACAGCCCCTGACTTCTGTAAGAATTACGACCAATGAGAGAGTTAAATATCCTACAAACCCCCACAGGGATGTGGTTTTCATTATTACTTTTTTGGTGATTCAGCCAGTGGAGAACATGACACACCATTTATGAGGTGCAGAGGTTGGTGAGCTAAGAGTTTCTGAGCTAAAGAAAAAAGGTATGGGCCGCAATAAAGAAGTTACTGTGTGTTTCCTGCAAACAACTACTCAAAGCACAATGAAATCTTGGTTGGAGGAATCCCGTTGGGAATCATACTGACTGTCTAGACTGTAGGCTCCTCGGATTCTCCTGAGAAACCCAGAGAGAAAAGATCCAAGACTGCAGTTGGGTAGAAATGATGACACCCGTGACCTCTGTCACCAGCATTGTCTTTCTAAGCACTGACAAGCACAGGCACAGGAGCAAGGAGATGGAGCTGAGCGTCCCTCGAGCTTTTGTGGGTCTGTTTCTCGCTGCAACGTCAACATATGTTATATATTTTTTAGGCCTTGTGCAGCCACAAGAAACAGATGCTTCGTGGAATTATGGGCATGTAGATTTATTTTGCTCGAGTCAACATAGGGAAATAAAGGAGCAGAGCATTGTGGGTGAAGCCTTTAACGATCCATCACACCACCTGCATTCCCACTCAGTTCAGAGATTCCTGGGGAAGGCGGCCTGACCTCTCTTTCAGGCCAATGTTGCTCAAAACCCGTTACTGGAATACTGCCCCAGTGGGATGATCTGAGCTTGTAAGACCATGTAGGTCTTTTGTTCTCTCTTTCCTTTCTTCCCTTTTCATATATAAACAGCTGAAGTATTTTAAGATTTTTAGAGAAGTACAGAGAATAATTTACTGAATGTCCCATAATCACAACATAGCTCATTAAAATTTACTTTTTGCAGATTAATCATGAAGTTATAAGAACTGCTGAAAGTATGTTATTGGTCTCAGACAGTGAGTAGACACCCTTAATATCTTTTTTCAAGCATAGTTAGTGTTTATTGGGAAAAAAATTAATAGAGATTTAAAAGAAGCACTTAGAATTAAGGAGAACCAGTGTAAGAGAAGGACACTGGTATGTGCCCTGGAGCCACCATGGGCTTTCCTAAGCAGATTCATTTAAGTTTTTAAAATATAGAAGAATTTAAGCAGGATATAAAGGTTTGTCTACAATGGTAGCACTTAGCGGGGGTAGAAGGTATAAATCCACCCCAGGCTTCATGGTGAACACTAGGCTAGTTTCTGCTATAGTGAGATCCTAAAACCAATCAAGTAATCAAGGAAAGACAAAACAATATAGCATTCACCATTGGGTTGAGCAATGCCTTAGACCTCTCTGTCATAACCTTTTCTCCAGAACTTATTGCATGCTTACTCAGTGTTCCAAAGAAAAGGCAAAGAAAGATCTGCTATGGTTCTCATCTTAAAATTGTGTTCTTTGAGGAACTAGTATTCTGTCTCCATCTCTCTGATCCCACCTACATCAAGCACTGTCAAATTTTACTAAAAGTGAATCACTCATCTTCACCCACACCCTTCCCTCAGCTTAATGAGGTTGTTACTATTAAGACTACTACAGTGCTCTGCTACATTCCCGCCCATCTTGATGCCAACCAGAGAGCACAGCCTCAGCCTCTCCGGCTAAGTAAGTACTGTTATCCTCTTTTCCGGTAGTCCCAAGGACCACTTGGTCAGTGAAACTACCCTTCCCTGAAAAGATCTCTTTGCCAGTTCTTGGCTCCGTTTTCTTTCTTATCTCCATCATTTCTGAGCACACTCTGAATTCTTTGTTGCCAAAGCATGGAGAAAAGAAATACTAAAGAGCAGCCAAGAGAGTCAAGGTCTTTCTTGAATTAAGCTCAAGTTTTCTTATAAAAATATGTGCTAACTGTTGGGAATGAGTTCTTATTTCCACTGGTGTCTGGAACACTTACCCCACCAGAATGCAGCAGAACATAGCTAACACACACTGACTGCATGGGAAAGCAATTTACAATGGGGTGAAGATGCTCCTGGCTCACTCTCACAAAGAAAAAGAGTTGGTCCAGAAGTCAGTTTGTCTAGATTCACACACACATGGCTAGAAACCAACCTCTGGGTTTGATGCCAGCAGGTATGCTCTCTGCTAGGATAGCTTGCTTCCCTTGTGACTGGCCATTCCTTTGGCCTTATCTCAATGAAAGCATTGCATGAAAAAAATCCCTTGAAAGGGTATGTAGCCTGTAATATATTCCAAAGCCACAGAAAGAACCTAGAATCTAGGCCAGTGGCATTATAGTTGAGTGTACTGCCAACAGACTATTTCAAAATAAATTAATAACTTACTATTAAAAAATCTTAAGGGGAAATCTGTGCAGAGTTTCACTGATGTGCTTGACAATGATATATCCAAAGCCTATTCAGGCTGACATACAGCCATTCGAAGGACAGGAAGTACTGTTTTAGAGAAAAAAAGAAATTTCAAGGAGTGTGTATAAATATTTTGAAACTTTCATTTGGAACACATCATTAAGACAAAGGATTGGGCTGATGGTCTAGTTCAGTGGCAGAGTGTCTGTTCAGGATGGGCAAGACCTTGGCATTGAAAAAAAAAACTGTCACAGAAATTCATTAGCCAAATGCATTCTTATGGCCAAATACAGAGTTTGTGGCCTCAGAGATGAGCTAAACCATTGACTTGACTCTATTGCTGACCCACACTAGTGAGCATTGGCTTCAACCCTTCCATCTTCCCTCAGATTTCCTATTTCTAGCCACAAATGCAAGATGGTGGTGGATGATATAAAGTAGAGAATATTTTCAGGAAGAATGTTTCCACTCTTCCATATTTTGAATTTTACCAAAAGTTCAAATTTGGAGTCCTTTTGGTCAGGTGAAAGTTTGAGTCACATCTCATCTCCCCGCAGAGAGTTCATCCACCTCTGTCTCAGAAAATGCACAAATTGAATCCTGAAGCATGTTTTATTACGGACTTTTTTTTTTTAGGATAGTGAAGGAGTCTTGAAATCTAACATCCCTCAAAGCTGAAGACATTAAAAGCCCACTGTGTCCCACAAAATCGAAAGCATCTGTCCACGGTGCATTGGGACTTCCTGTGGGAAGCATAAGCCTTAAAAATGTCCATTTCTACCTCTCATCTAAAAGATGTAGGGCTTAATATTCTATGGTTTACACAAGTAGGAAAGACTGTTGGAGGGTAGGTTGTCCCTGTAGCTTTGTGTGAGTCAGTCTAAAGGTGGAAGGGATGGTGGTGAACATCCAGATGTGCGTAGAAACAGATGTGCCTTATTCTTGTGGATCTGGGGACTTGGAAGCAAAAGAGTGGAGTTCTATTTCACACTCCACTTCCCTTGATTTCTTTTAAATGCCATTGTTAAATGGCTGCAATTCCTGTAAAGGTCTTTGCCTATTTCAGTTTGTGGGTATAGATTTTTTTTCTGCTATTTTGGATGATGTCTCACAGTGAGACAGCTGTACATAAGTCAACATTTTTTTTTCTTTTGGAGTCATAGAAACTCTATTTCCATACTGTTGCTTGTTGTACTTTTCCTTTTTTGTTTTTGTTTAGGTTGATTTGTATGGGTTTTTTTTTTCATTTCTTTGTGTACATGTGGATCTGTGTGTGCATTCTGCATTCTGGGTGCAGGTGTCCAAGGTAAACAGAAGAGGTTGTTGTATTCTTTGGAGCAGGAATCTCGGACAGCTATGATTTCAGATGTGGGTACTAGGAATTGAAACCTAGACATCAAGGGCTTTAACCACCATCTTTCCTGCCCTGAATGTTGTTGTTTTAATCTTTTGTGGAAAGTTGGAGTGAAGAACAAAATTCATAATTTTCCCAAATCAAAGAATGTGAAATATATCACACACGTGTCAATGAGTCCTCCTGTGTGAAAGCTAGCTTCTGCTGCATTCTTCTTGTACCTCACAACAAACAGCATTCCTTTTAAACATCATCAACCAGCAGGTGCAACGTACTTCTGCCCATTTCTGGCAAAACCCTTCATGTGGGACTGCATTCAAACCAAAAACTTAGGCCATATCTCGACTCCTTGACCGTCGTTGACTAAAATCAGTTTTCTGGGGCAGCAACTAAAGGAAGTATCAATTTGGAATCAAATCTCCATCTTATAAGTCATGTTTACTACAGTCTACAAGGGCAAAGAAAGCTAAAATACTGAATGATAAGGAGACAATAGCAGTGACGTCAGAGACATAATTTGCTCTGCAGATCTGTGCCCTGAGCTATGTGTCAAATACCACTTATACTTCTTTTTAAAATTTGGTTGCCTTTATTTTTTTTCTTTTTTTTTATTCGATATATTTTTTTATTTACATTTCAAATGATTTCCCCTTTTCAGGACCCCTACTCCCCAAAACTCACATAAGCCCCCTTCCCTCCCCCTGTTCTCCCATCCACCCCTTCCCACTTCCCTGTTCTGGTTTTGCCCTATACTGCTACACTGAGTCTTTCCAGAATAAGGGGCCACTCCTCCATTCTTCTTGTACCTCATTTGATGTGTGGATTATGTTTTGGGTAGTCCAATTTTCTAGGTTAATATCCACTTATTAGTGAGTGCATACCATGATTGATGTTTTGATACTGGGTTAACTCACTTAGTATGATGTTCTCCAACTCCACCCATTTGTCTAAGAATTTCATGAATTCATTGTTTCTAATGGCTGAATAATACTCCATTACACCACATTTTTTGCATCCATTCTTCCGTTGAGGGATACCTGGGTTCTTTCCAGCTTCTGGCAATTATAAATAGGGCTGCTATGAACAAAGTGGAGTATGTATCCTTATTACATGCTGGGGAATCCTCTGGGTATATGCCCAGGAGTGGTATAGCAGGATACTCCAGAAGTAACGTGACCAGTTTTCTGAGGAACCGCCAGACTGATTTCCAGAGTGGTTGTAACAGTTTGCAACCCCACCAGCAATGGAGGAGTGTTCCTCTTTCTCCACATTCTCGCCAACACCTGCTGTCTCCTGAATTTTTAATCTTAGCCATTCTGACTGGTGTAAGGAGAAATCTCAGGGTTCTTTTGATTTGCATTTCCCTAATGACTAATGAAGTTGAACATTTTTTAAGATGATTTTCCACCATCCGAAGTTCTTCAGGTGAAAATTCTTTGTTTAGCTCTGTACCCCATTTTTTAATAGGGTTATTTGGTTTTCTGGGGTCTAACTTCTTGAGTTCTTTGTATATATTGGATATTTGATGTAGGGTTGGTGAAGATCTTTTCCCAATTTGTTGGTGGCTGATTTGTCCTTTTGATGGTGTCCTTTGCCTTACAGAAGCTTTGTAATTTTATGAGGTCCCATTTGTCAATTCTTGATCTTATAGCATAAGCTACTGGTGTTCTGTTCAGGAACTTTCCCCCTGAACCCATGTCCTAAAGGGTTTTCCCCAGTTTCTTTTCTATTAGCTTCAGAGTGTCTGGCTTTATGTGTAGGTCCTTGATCCATTTGGAGTTGAACTTAGTACAAGGAGATAAGGATGGATCAATTCGCATTCTTCTGCATGCTGACCTCCAGTTGAACCAGCACCATTTGCTGAAAAGGCTATCTTTTTTCCATTGGATGTTTTCAGCTCCTTTGTCAAGGATCAAGTGGCCATAGGTGTGTGGGTTCATTTCTGAATCTTCAATCCTGTTCCATTGATCTGCCTGCCTGTCATTGTACCAATACCATGCAGTTTTTAACACTATTGCTCTGTAGTATTGCTTGAGGTCAGAGATACTGATTCCCCCAGAATTTCTTTTGTTGTTGAGAATAGTTTTAGCTATCCTGGGTTTTTTGTTATTCCAGATGAATTTGAGAATTGCTCTTTCTAACTCTATGAAGAACTGAATTGGGATTTTGATGGGTATTGCATTGAATCTGTATATTGCTTTTTGCAAAATGGCCATTTTAACTATATTAATCCTGCCAATCCATGAGCATGGGAGATTTTTCCATGTTTTGAGGTCTTCTTCCATTTCCTTCTTCAGAGTATTGAAGTTATTGTTATACAGATCTTTCACATGTTTGGTAAGAGTCACCCCAAGGTACTTTATACTGTTTGTGGCTATTGTGAAGGGGGTCATTTCCCTAATTTCTTTCTCAGCCTGCTTATCCTTTGAGTATAGGAAGGCTACTGATTTATTTGAGTTGATTTTATAACCTGCCACTTACGAAGCCACAATTACACTGATACCAAAACCACACAAAGATGCAACAAAGAAAGAGATCTTCAGACCAGTTTCCCTTATGAACATTGATGCAAAAAATACTCAATAAAATTCTTGCCAACTGAATCCAAGAACACATAAAAGTGATCATCCACCATGATCAAGTAGGCTTTATCCCAGGGATGCAGGGTTCGTTTAATATACAGAAATCCACCAATGCAATCCACTACGTAAACAAGCTCAAAGAAAAAAAAACCACATGGTCATTTCATTGGATGCTGAAAAAGCATTTGACAAAATTCATCATCCTTTCATGCTTAAAGTCTTGGAAAGAACAGGAATTCAAGGCCCATGCCTAAACATAGTAAAAGCAATATACAGCAAACCGGTAGCCAGCATCAAACTAAATGGAGAGAAACTTGAAGCAATGCCACTAAAATCAGGGACTAGACAGGGCTGCCCCCTTTCTCCTTATCTTTTCAATATTGTACTTGAGGTACTAGCTCGGGCAATTAGACAACATAAGCAGGTCAAAGGGATACAAATTGGAAAGGAAGAAGTCAAAGTATCATTATTTGCAGATGATATGATAGTCTACCTAAGTGACCCAAAAAACTCCACTAGAGAACTCCTACGATTGCCTTTCAGTATCATGCAAAATCATGTTAAGATAATTTTTACTAATCTGAATAAACACCAAACTCATCCCTGTGATATAACAGCCTTTGTCTCCTTTGTACACAGTCACATTTATAACTATAATTCTAAAATGTCACAAATTATGAGTTCTGTACAATAACATCACTGAACTTATTCCAGGCTTATGGGAATTTTTTTGCTTCTTGAGTCTTTATAATGATCATTACTCTAAATTTTGCCATTGAGTTAGAGTAATATAGTTTATTTATCTATGGTTGAGCATGTACCTGTGGTCTATTCCTATACTTCTTAACATTAACTTCATATGCCTGGTCACTTAATCTGCAAAGTAGGAGTAAAAATACTTATAAGATTAAGCACATTGACCAGAACAAAGCATTTAAGATGTCTAGCACCCACACACATATTGAGTTACATACACAGACATTTTATCAGAAATTTGCTTCTTTAGTGAACATCACTTACATTTTGATTTTTCTTTCTCTTTATGTTATTAATAATGCTTCCCAAGAGTAAGATTTCTAAAGGAAATCATTTTAATATTAATTTATCCCAACCAAAAAATAATTCTATTCACCACAACATAGACTAAATTAGCAGTTATTTAAAATGTTTAAATGTTCACTGTATGGAATACCCCACCAAACACTTCATACTGTCATGGCTGGTGCTGCTGAGTTGGAGAGTGTGGGGGTAAGACTATTTGCTCTGCAAAAAATGAAGATCTGAGTTTGAATGGCCAGAACCTGTATAAAAACCCTGTCATGACTGTTCATTCCTGAAACCACAGCTGTTAGAGCAGAGACAGGTGAAACCCAGGAACTAGCTAGCCAACTAGCTAAACATAATGGCCAGCTTCCAGTTCAGTACGAATCTCTTGTCCCACGGTAACATTGTCAAGAATGGTAGAGGAAGATCTCTTGATCCCTTTCTCCTGGGCATGCTCTCCTGTATCAAACCCATTGTCTGCTTATTTCCTTCACCAAGCCTTCCCTGATCAGCTCAGGATTAACAGCTTTGAGCCATAGTTCATTGTACGGGTGTGATGGTCCAAGAGAGGGGTTTTCTCAGAGACACCATGTGATCCAATGAAAACACAGGAATTGAAGGCTTTGAAGAGGAGGATATTAGAAGATGCTGGCATGTTGGACATGAGGCAACTCAGAATGGCTCCACTTGAGGCAATTTAATGGAGTGGGGAAATCCTAAGAATGGCTTTTAAAGCTGGAAGGAGATGAGGTCAGACCCAGGAGAGAGCCTATATGTATTGTTATCTCCAGGGAGCGTTGGTTTAGACCCACAGTGTCTGAGTTTCCACACAATGGCAGATGTAGATCACACCATAACCACAGTGAGCCCACCAAAATCCCCTTCATCTTTTGCAACCCTAAAGGCCACCTCCATGTTGTTAGTTACTTCCACCCCGAGTACCAAAGTCTAAAAGCAGTGGGCTCATTCTTTTAGAGTTCAGAGAATTAAAAAGACTTTCCAGTGTAACACAAAGGCTCATAGCATGAATACTCTCGGTGACTTGAGAAGTTTCCATTGTGGGCAATTCCATAAGAAAATGGGCTTTTGTGTCTTTCATGGGTTACTGTTCCTTTATACAATGGACTGTCTGGGTTTCTTCCTGTTTTCTAATCGGTTAAATTTAGAACGATTGTTCCCATCTCTAGTGAGATATGATGTCTAGGAAAAGTTAATGCCTCCGTGTGATACTGGGATCCAGCAAGTCTGCAGTCCACACTTATAGCTGAGGATATCACCCAAATCCTGGCTCTGTCCCTAGGGTTTTCCACAAGCACAAAGACTATTTTCCCTGATGCTTGCTAGTTTGATATTTCATAATATAAACTAAGTTTTCTGTCATCTTAACACAAAAGAAGTCATTTTTAAAAATAAAGACAAAACCATTTATTTTTAGAGACAGTCTCTGTATTCATAATATATATATATATATATATATATATATATATATATATATCACTTTAAAAATCACAATATCTATGACAATTGTATTAAGAATAAAAAGCACACTTAAACAAGGATCAAATAACTTTTCCCACTCACAAGTATGGTAACCATTGTGGTCTTTTTGATTCCATATAAGATTTAGAAAAAAATGCTCACTTATATCTCTATTTAAGTGTACAAATCACAAAGGTATATATTTCTTCTGTAGCAATAGATGGCGACTGTTGTATGACTCTGCCACGGGCTTTTTATCTTCCCACACCAACAAAAACACTTCTATACTATTTTAGAGACAAATGACCTTCTTTATATATATGTATATTTAGGCATGTGCAAGCATACACGTGTGGAGATGGGTGTGTGCATATGTATATGGGGAACACAGAAGGTCAAACTCAGGTGAAGTCGGTCTGGTGTTTTGCAATAAGCTCTCTTGCTGAGACCTAATGCTCACAGATGTGGCTATTGTGGCAGGCCAGCAAGTCCCAGGAGTCCTCTGCCTCTGCTCCCCCAGCTTTGGACAGCAAGCCAATACTCCTGGCTTTCTGTATGGTGGCTGGGTATTGAGCTCAGGGCCTGAAGCTTGTGCATGAGTGAGCTCCCAGGCCAGCCACAGCCTTTGCCATTGTATGGATGAAGAAGGGCCAAATGCTGTTTCTCTTGCTTATATTTATAACTAGGAGGAGTTATAACTATAGTTATAACACTAGGAGGGCTGACACGACAGAGTGTCTGAGAGTTCAAAGCTGGTGTGAGCTACAGAGTAACTTCCAAGCTAGACTGGACTCTGGATCAAAAAAAAAATCCAACAAATAAAATGTGGCCTGTACCTAAGAAAGGGATTTTCCATTATGATTTTTAACATCCTTTTCCTTTCATGTGTAGGATGTACAAAGTAATTGCCCAAACTTGTTTAGAATGCTGCCAATGCCTTCAACTCACCACAAATTGAGACTGGACACCTGACCTTGGCCTCCAGAGTCTTAATTCTTTCTAAACATGCGCCCAATGGGTTGAGAAGAAGGCTCTGTCCAATAAAATGCTTATTGTGTAAGTATAGAACCTGAGTTTGGATGGCTAGAATCCATTTGAAAATAGCCAAGTGTGGCAGTGTATACCTGTAATCCCAGCCCCACAGAAGTAGAAATAGGAGGATCCCTGCTCTCTCACAGTCTATAAACAAATTATCAAGCGCAAGTTCTGTGTGAGACACTCTAAAAATAAAGCAGATTATGGAATATATCCATTCATTCTTGACCCCACTGGTCTACACACACACACACACACACACACACACACACAAAGGAGTAAATCCAAGATGGTCTGATGCAGAAGTTAAAATGCCAAGGCTGGCACTCTGGTTTGTCCTGTCAATGCCTAGAACTGCTTCAAGCTTCCTGGCTTCTGAAGGAACACCTGTAGGCATCCCCCACTCCACCATCTAAGAAAGAGAAATTAAACTTCTGCTGAAGAGGAAGCACACCACTTCCCAAATCTGCTTGCTTTCAGCGTCATCAGCCTCCAACGTTTTTAGTCCATTGCACTTTTCTGCAATCAGAGCACATCCCTGAACAAAACAGTTCTGGAGTTAAGAATCCAAGGGGTCTTACAGAGGGACTTCTTAGAAGCATTAATAGCTTGGTTCACTGGACGTGTTTTCGCTTTCATTTATCGAGATCAGCTAGTTTCATTGATGACAAAATTGCCAAATGTTGTGCCTATTTGTGACATTCTTGTCACCATGTTAGATCTCAGGATCTGAAGACAAGAAGACGTCACTGGTTCTCCAGGTCACTGGCTTGTCATTCAGTAAATGACTGGGTCCTATTTTCTGAGAGATTCTGACATTTCAGAGACTGGAGGGATCCGTTTTCTCTATTCTTCCAGGAACAGATTTCAGTGATCCCATAGGGTTCTCCAACATTGACTCTCACTTCAGGGATGTTATTTCACTTTCCTGGTGATTCCCAGGTCTCTTTTGTAAGCAGGGCCTTATAAACTGTCCGAAACTCTACCCTCCAATCATCCCCCCACCATTTTAACCTAGTTCTTTTTATAGCCATTAAATTTTATTTACATTTATATTGATTTTGAGCATTTCATGCATGAACATTTTGCTTATAGCATTTCCACCCCATTCTCTCCCCTCTCCAATGCTTTCCACACCCCCTCTCTGAGTTCTTCTCAAAATCATAACCTCTTCTTCATTATTACATGCTTGTGTGTGTGTGTGTGTATACGTGCGCATGCGCATGTGCGCGCGCGCGTGTGTGTGTGTGTGTGTGTGTGTGTGTGTGTGTGTGTGTGTGTGATATCTACCGAATCCATTTGGTATTTCTCATAGGTACATGTGTTTCAGACTGACTTGGGATGGGATAACCTATCAGGGAACTCATCCCTAAAAATGGTTGGGTCTCCCTCCTTCAGCAGCCATAAACTACTTGTAGATTTCTACCTAGGGGTAGAGCCTTGAAATATTTCCCCATCCACTTGGGAATGTGAACTGGTGTTGCCACCACGGGGGTGTTTAGGTGACCACATCTTCCATCTCCTTGTCGTATACAGAAGACACTCTCTCACAGCAGATGCTCTGGCTGTCTGGCTCCCTTAACCCTTTCACTCTCATTCCTATATCATTGTCTGTTGTATCCAGAATAGTAAGTAATCCAGACATTATTACAAGTTTACATTCTGTTCTCCATAGTAGAAAATGAGAAGAAATGCAGGTAATATGTTCTAGAAGAGCCTTTAAAAGAGTTTATAACTCTTTCAGATTATAGTAGAGCCCTCTGCCCACAGCAGTAGGAGGACATTCCATATTAAGTGTTTCTGAAGTTAATATTAATCAAGTTTTCCTACACATTCACCAACTGATAGGAGGAATATCCAGCTCTAAGCTGTAGACATTTAATAAATATCTGACATCCTCATGGCTTAATCTTCTTTGAAATAATAGATGCTTGTTTTGAAAGCATGAAACAAGTTCCTGGTGTTTTCACTAGAAGGCTGACTCTATGTTCCCCCAAATTCTAAGAACAGACTTTTATCCATTTATTGATTTTCTTCTAACATAGTTTTCTCATTTAAGAAAAAAATGTCATTTTCCATGTCCTCCCTGCATTACCACCTATGTGAAGTGAAAAGCTCTTTGTCTTCAAAGCCTTTCAGAAGAATCAAAGTATACTTTGAAGTAAATACTAGACTACCAGCCCAGGGATCTCATAGTGTATACAGATCAATTGTGTAATTCTCTTCCGGGAACTCATACTATATACAGATCAGTTGAGCAATTCCTCATCATAAAAGCTATTTTTTTCTCCATACTGATGACACGTTGTTAAGGTTAGACTTGGAAAGAAAGGAAATTTCCAATTGTGTTTACCTTTTCATTCTGACTCGGTGTACAAGCATAAACCTGTCTAACTAAATCACTGTTTGTTAGAGTTCTTATGTTTAGAGAAGTGGACTTACTCATTTTGCCTGAGTATCCATCCAATTCATTTTTAGGTAGTTGCTCTTCTCCTCCATCAGATCCCCCTTCCAGCCTCCCCTGGTTTTCCCCTTCCTGCCTCATTCCCACACGGGTGGAAGCTGAGACTGATCTGATTCTTGGAATGAGCACAGTGTGGTATTCCTTGGAAAGATCCAAATGAAATGGATGGGACAGTGAGGGCAGGAATATTACAGTAATCTAGATGATGTGTGTTTCTCTTATATAATAAATATGAAAACTGCCATCCTGGCTTATTTTGCAGCATGGAATAGACTTCTCCAGGCAGGAACACCCCCTTCTATCCTTCCTCCCTCAATTCCAGTCTTTCTCTTCCCACAGTGTTTTCCATTTGAGTGACTGGCAAAGAAAGTGGAACAAGAAGTCACCACCTACAGTGTTTTGAACAGAATCAATGTCTGGCACTTTACAAAGTAAGACAGAATGTTTTATTAGCTCTTAACACTTTTCACACACTTCCTCGGGGAGAGGAGGCAGACCCAGGGAGGTGGATGGCAGAGAGGGTCAGGAACCTGACTGGCTTCTCAAACATACTAAGGACTTTTAGTGACTTTGTAGCACTTCCCTACTGATGACTTTGGTCAGATTTCTCTACACTGTCTGAACAGATTTAACCTTTGTGCTAGTAAGTGCAATCCAGAATTGCAAACTCCCTTCCCTGAGAGCAGAAGCCAAAGGGTTTGGTCATCTGGATCCAAACAGATTCTAAAGGAGGTATATGGCTCTTGGAGTCCCAGAGCATGGAGTCAAAGCCTGGATCTAAGGGAGTCTGTGAGCCCTGAAGGACCACTCCTGGATCTGTACCGGGTTTGAAGGTAAACTCTAGAGCCTAGTGCTTCCACCTTCCATGTGCTGAGGTTTCAGGTTGCACCTCACCAAATCTGACTCCTAAGGATTCTCTTCTCTTCTCTTCTCTTCTCTTCTCTTCTCTTCTCTTCTCTTCTCTTCTCTTCTCTTCTCTTCTCTTCTCTTCTCTTCTCTTCTCTTCCTTTCCTTTCTTATCTTTCTTATTTTTTAATCATTTTATACAGTCTAGTTGTTATTCCCCTCCTGATCTGCCCTCCCTCAGTTCCTCATCCCATTCCTGCCTGCCTCTCCTTCTCCAAGAGGATGTCCCCACCTCCCATCCCCCCTAGTCCTCCTTGGACCTCAAGTCTCTCAAGGATTAGGTGCATCTTCTCTCACTGAGGCTAGACAAGGCAGTCCTGTGCTATATATATCAGGTGAAGATCCAGAAATAAAACTACATGCATATGGACATTTGATCTTTGACAAAGAAGCCAAAAATATACAAAGGGAAAGAAAAGAAAGCACCTTCAATAAATGGTGCTGGTCTAACTGGAAGTTGGTATGTAGAAAAATGAAAATAGATCCATATTTGTCACCTTGCACAAAACTCTAAGTCAAAGTGGATCAAGGACGTCAACATAAAACCAGATACACTAAATCCAATAGAAGAGAAAGTGGGAAAGAGTCTAGAACTCATGGGCACAGAGGGAATTTCCTAAATATAACTCAAATGACTCAGGCTCTAAGATCAATAATTGATGAATGAAACAGATAAGCTTCTATAATGTAGATCCCTGAGTGGATGCTGAAGCTCCACCCACACTCCAGGAGCTGGCAAGGCAGTCTATTGGGCTAATGAGGTCTTGGTGGTTTTTTTAATCTGGAGGATCTGCCAAGGAGTTCTTATGTATATCCTGAACTCATTCATACAACACACTGATATCTATGGCCATAGTAGAGGCCTTGCCATGCCCTCGCTTGCCCTGACAACACTGTCCTTGGTAACCTTGTAAGCCAAGGCACCTTGGATGGGCTTGATCTGCTCTGTCCTGAAGGTTCATTTGAGAGATAGAAACTAAATACTCAACTTGTAGGATATGGAACAGATCCTCTGGAACATGGAGTGCAGAGTCACATCCCTCATCTGTCCACCAGACACCTGGAAATGGGTACAAGCATATTTATTTGTGAGTGAATACTATACAAAATAGGTAGTATTCCTATATTCATACTGCTCATACACAAATACCACACAATCTCTGAGAGGTTTATATGTAGAAGTCTTCTTCCTTAAAGAGAAAGTACACAGATGACCCTCCCTGGGGATTCCCTCTGATTGGAGTCAAGCCTGATTGAGGAGATTTTATATAATGGTGATATTATAAAGAATGTCCATGTGGATAAACTGAGCTTATTCAAAAGATGGATCTCGTATGGACATCCCAATTTCCAAGTACCTTGCAGCCTATAGACTGTACTCCCCACACTCACCATCTTGATATATAGCAACAACACAAATTAGACACATAGTACAAGAAAACTGATCTCATATTTTTAAAAAGCCAATGTGTACAAACATGCATACCTGTAGGGACATTGTACACTCAAAGCCTAACAGTAAAGTAACCACGGACTTCATAGTTCTGCTGTGGTTAGTTTTAAAAAAGTGAATATCCTTATCCAAATTCTTTTTCAACCTGACATCATCATAAACATTTCAAGAGAAAGTGACCAATGTTAAAATAAGCTTCCTTCTCCTGATTTACTTGCAGACCCACTTCCTAGAGAGAAACTTCATGTAGTATCTTCCAGAATATTCTTCAGGTTACAAAACTATGCCTTGCATAGTTTTCCTGAAGGTGGTGCTACTGGGTCGTACTCTGACAAGACTCTTTGAGCCTCAGCATTTCCATCGATATGGTGCTCCTGTTGGCTGCCCTGCTCACTTCTCCTCTTCACGTGGCGGCTGCTGACCAAGTGAGACCCAGGAGAGAGGGCAACCTGGAATCTGCCAACTCAGACTTAACGATTATTTGATCAGGTGTCCCAGTCAGAAGAAGCTGTTTCTCATTTTTCATGGCCACATTTGCAATACCACATTCTTCCTATAAAACTCTGTCTTAAATGTTTCCCAGAATTTAAAACACATCCCTTCGAAACATTCATAGGCCTACTTCTTTTTTTCTTTCTTCTTATGACAAACTTCATTTTTGACATGTTACTAACCCCTCCATATTCCCTGAGTGGACTCATAAAGTCCTTCCCAAGAATAAAAGAAATTTGACTTCTTTGTTTGCTCTTTCACTTACTTAAGTATATATGTATGTATGTATGTATTTATGTATGTATGTGTGTATGTATGTATGTATGTGTGTATGTATGTGTGTATGTATTTTAACTTAAAGAGCAGAAAAGGTCTCATGACCTTCCCAGCATCCCAGAAGCCTTTGATGGCAAAGCTAGCATTACTAACTCTGGGGTTCCTCTTTCTTCTAGAGGCTGCATTGTCCACGTGGGATATGTCTCCATTTATCAGCAAGCTGACCCTTTAACTTTTCCAGGATCTTTGTGATTTCCTTGGGACTAGGGTGGGGATATATAGCATAGGGTTCCTTTAAAGGACTTTAGGGTCTCTGCTGACAGAGTGCCATTTCTGGTTGTGTGGCCTCTGATTAGCTCCACACTCAGACACTCACTTGGAAGGTGAGGAAAGGTGTGGAGAGAAGGTATGTATGGGGATGGATGTAGGCTGAGGGGGATGGATGTAGGCTGAAGGGGTGTCATATTACAAAGCCCAGTGACCCCATTCTATAACAAAGAAACAAATCTTTATAAACTTTCTTTAACATGAGTTCTGGTGATGCACTTTTTGAAATAGATATTTCGTTGATGTCACTGTGGGTTTAATTTGCTTTAAATGGTTCAGTATTCTTCCCTTTCAAGATTACAAACAGATTTATCTCAGAAAGTGTATGTTTACTATTTTACCAAGTGTTTAGGAAACACAGCTTCTGGTCTACCTGAGTATCAATGAAGTTTTCTCATAGTTTGATAATTTCCTTTAATGGTTATTTCATGATGATGATGATGATGATGATGATCATGATCATGATCATGATGATGATGATCATGATCATGATGATGATGATCATGATCATCATGATCATGATGATAGTGATGAAGATGGTGATGGTTGTGGTGGTAATAATAATGATGGTAGTCACGATAGTGGTGATGAAGGTTGAGGTGATGCTGACTTTTATAAATTAACCTCTTCCTCAATGTATTTATGATGAACTTTTCCGTTCAGTATGACTGCTGTGGTGGATATCTAAGCCCCATATTGTTTCTATCAATGGACAGACTCGTGCTTGAAATACCAGAACACATATATGATCCTTTTTAGTAAATTTTTCTGTGAGCCACAATTTATAAGGAGGCACTTCATCTTTCCAAATGTTTCTCTTTATTCCCTTATTATCAATAATTCCCTTATTATTATTATCCCTTATCAATCAGATTTCTGATTGATATCATTTTTTCATCTTCTCTTAAATCAAAGAAGCCATCATTGAAATGTAACTTAATCTTCAGAGATAAAAATGTCATTCTCTCAAATGCATACACATGTTATAAAGAGCATCTCTAATTCCACCCAGCTTCCTGTCTCCATCACATTTCCATACCTGATGAAGCAACTTAAGGGAGCAGGAAGCTGATTTGGTTCATTGTTCCTGGTCACAATCTATCATTGTAGGGAAATTGGGTAGCAGACAGACCCTTACGTTTCTTATTCCCAGTTAAATCACTCTTGACTGATACATACAAAAAGAACATTTTTATATTCTCTTTACTGAGGGTATAAAAACATTTAAGCAAGTTTATCCTAAAGTTCAGATAGTTGAACAAGAAAACCTAAGATGACACTCAAAATGACTTAGTAGTTTTACTGACTATAGTAAAATACTGTGGATATCGGGAATGTAAGAAGACCATCCGAAGAGAAGAAGCCCCATTCTGCAGTGATAATGGCAGCACCAGTCCTTCAGACTAGCTGAACTTTTATTGGCTCCCAGAATCTGTGTCTAACTCAGGAGACTTGCACAGTACAATGTGACTGGTTGGTCCTGTGCCACTGGAATCCCCAGTAAAGGAAGATCCATCCTTTGCTCTGAGAATAAGTGAGAAGCACACAATTGTCTGGGGTTTGCTAACAACGTGAAGGGGAAATGTCCAACGTTTGTCCCAAGTTCCTATTTCCTCACAAGAGTCAAGAGCTTTGGCGTCTTTCCTTTCCTTCTATCAGGGTTTCTTCTTGTCGTGTCTTCTGCTGATGTCATTTCACCCTACAGGAGGCAGTCAATAAAGTTCAAGCACCTTAGCCAGACTTTTCAGGCTTCCCACCATCAGAAAGGAGAATGCTTTTCTAAGCTTTTCTTCTAATAACTTCTTAACCTTCACCCTTCTGCTTTAATGCCCTATGTGCTATCCTCTTGCCATGTGTCATGTTTTTTTTTTCTTTCTAACTAATAACCTAAGATGACACTCAAAATGACTTAGTAGTTTTACTGACTATAGTAAAATACTGTGGTTCTGGCTTTAATCCTCTCAGTCATAGCTAGAAAGCCTGCATTCATTCGTTTTCAATGTCCATCATTATAAGTCTAAATCCAGTGCTATGTGGTCCACAAAAGTTCCTTAGGCTATCACAGACCACAGTGCCCCTTGACACCACTCCATTTCTTCTTTCCCTATTATGGTGTGAATAGGTAACGTCCTCTGTGAGCTTGAGTGCTCGAAGTGGGTCCTGCACACTCTCTGCTTCCTGACCACTCTACCTTCTGTTTATTCTCTGTTTCCTGTCTACTCTCTTCTTCCTGACTGCTCCCTGCTTCTTGTCAGCTCTCTGTTTCCTGTTTGCTCGCTACTTCCTGACTGTTCCCTGCTTTCTGTCAGATCTCTGCATCCTGTTTTCTCTCTGCTTCCTGATAAATCCCTGCTTCCTATTAGCTCTCTGCTTCCTATTTGCTCTCTTCTTCCTGTCAGCTCTCTGCATCCTGTCTGTTCTCTCCTTTCTGTTACCTCTCTGCTTCCTATTTGCTCTCTGCTTCCTGACTGCTCCCTGCTTCCTGACAGCTCTCTGCTTCCTGTCTACTCTGTACTTCCTATTTCCTACTTCCTGTCAGCTCTGTTTCCTGTTTGCTCTCTGCTTCCTGTCAGCTCTCTGCTTCCTGTCTGTTCTCTGCTTCCTGTCTGTTCTCTGCTTCCTGACTGCTCCCTGCTTCCTATCAGCTCTCTGCTTCCTGACTGCTCCCTGCTTCATGACAGCTCTCTGCTTCCTGTCTACGTTGTACTTCCTATTTCCTACTTCCTGTCAGCTCTCTTTTTCCTGTTTGTTCTCTGCTTCCTGTCGTGATAAGATATGAACAGGCACTCCCTCTGCCACTATGCCTTTCACACCTCATGGCTGACTCATGAGCCAAAATAGACCTTTCCTTCTTATGCTTCATATCAGGTGTTTGGTCACATAAATTATCACAGTGACCAATACACTACTTGTGTAGTAGTTAGAATCTTAAATGCCCTACCTCACCCACAGATTATTTATGCTGAATGTCCCTAGCTCAGGAACAAGGTAGTTGGACTTTCTAAGATGCAGGGCCTAGTGGGGAGTTACTAGGTCACTGGAGGGAAGCAGGAAGCACCAGCTTAGTCCTTTGCTCTTTTGCTTCCAGAGTATGATTGGAACAGTTTTTGTTACACAGTAGAACCTCTGCATGGCTGTGTTTGACAGGCCAATTGATCACAGACCGAAAACTTAGGCTCAGGCAAACATTTGCTCTTTATAAACTGACTGCTTTAGGTGAGATTAACAGGGAGATGACTAGTTTAATTTATTGTATCTCGTTCCGAAGAGAAATTGTCTCCATAAACTGCTGCCAATGGAGAGGCAGCAGGCATTCCTAGCATAAGAGCCTATTTTCTGTTGTATTCTTTATATTCTTGGAAAAGTATGCCTTGTGGCAAGAGATGAATGGATAAGGCCAGACAGTACTATAATTGCACTTGGTACTCGTCTACAGAGCCCTTGCTTCCCAGCCAGAACCACAAACAGCACATGCATAGCTGGGGACTGTTACTTCCATGACCTTGCTGTTTTGAGATCTTTGTAGTAGGACAAAACTGTGTCAGAAAACAGGGATGAACTCACAATGATATTCCTTAGTTTTACATTCACCTGCCTGATATTCTTCTTCAGAGTTGTTGAAATAATACCAGCCATTATTTTCTACTGTGTGTGTGTGTGTGTCTGTCTGTCTGTCTGTCTATCTGTGTGCATGTGTATGTATGGAGAATATTAAGTGTGCATTGTGTATGGAGAATAGAGGTGAACACTGGGTATCTTCCTCTTTTTTTCTCCACCTTAGTTTTTGAGGCAGGAGTTCTCAGTGAACGTAGCATTCAAATTCAGGTAGAATACCTGTCATAAAGATACAGGATCTGTCTTTAACAACTTCCTCAGTGATGGGGTTACAAGTGTATACCCAGCTTATTTAATGTTGGTTCCAGGGATCTGAATTCAGATCCTCAGCCTACAAGCTGCCACTATCCCAACCGAGGCATCTTCTTAGTCCCTTAGAGCGTTTGACTCCATTCTCTAAGACTTGGGAGAATGAGTCAAGTTTGAGCACCTTATGTCATATGCTCATCCCCAAGAATCTGGATGGAGCGTCTCCTTAAAATGCCACTTTGTGGCAGGAAGAAGTCATTCTCTACCACCCACCTTAGGCACTGGATTAGATTGAGAGAAGATGCTGGGCAGAACACTCTGACAAATGATTGTCACAGATTGGAGGCATCTCCCAACAGAAAGAGCTGATAAGCTACTCACATACATTAACAAAAACCCAATAGCTTTTATGGAACACGCACACACACACACACACACACACACACACACACACTGGTTGTAATCTATATAAGATGCCATCTCAAATAAGCAAATAAACTGCTTCAGCTAGTTGAAGCTGTAACTTTGTTCTGCTGGGGAGAAGATGTGAGAGAATGACCAGCTCACCTCTCAAATTCCTTTTTTCTGACATTTTATCAGGCTCTTTAAAGTCCTCCTGGCTCCCTCTGCTTGCATGTCACTCTTGCTCAACTTCTGGCCCTTGTTTCCTTTCTCTGGGTCAGACAGGATTCACCGGGCCCCTTCCATTAACCTCTGGTTCATCCTCTCATTGTGTCTGTCAGCAGCTGCAGGAGATGGTGATTATAGGAGCCTCTGGAAGAGGAGATGAGACAGCGGAGCACCAGATGATAAGGAGACCAACGAGAGAACGATTGCTAAGCCCTCAGCACAAAGAGCAGCCAGGGCAGCTGCTGCCGCAAACCTCTGCAGTTGCTGGCTTTAGACAGGGGAAGGATGAATCAGTTTAGATAACTCAGGAATGGGCTTGAACCTTTGCCCAGACCTCTGAATGAACCACCATCAAACCCTCTGCGTTTTCCCAAATTAAGACATTGAGAAAAATATTGAATGTGAGTTTCCCTTTCTTTCCCATCCCTGCTTCCCCAAGGGAGTTGCTGGGACCACAAAGCAATTTTTTAATAATAATGGATTAGATTTTCAGTACATATTCCCTTCTGGCCATTTTGATGTGTCAGAAATGCTTTACAAATGTTAAGTGCTGCAATTAATCTCCTGAAAGGGGGGAGGGAGGGGAGGTTTGCCAGCTGCAGATTTTTAGTGATTTCGTTTAGTTACAATTTTGATATTATTTTCTGCTTTAGTGTGTCTTCCTGGAAAGTCGGTTAGCCAATCAAATATTTAAAACTTGCCTGTGATTTGCAAAAACCAGTGTGCTTGGTACTGGAGTGACAGAGCAAGTCAGACACACCAGAGTTCTGTCCTCCTGTCACAGGCAAGGAAACTCAAACAGGGAAAGTTGCTGTGTGTTCTTACCTTGCCTCATTTACTTAAACCCCTAACAGAATACAATGCAGATATTTCCAAAGATTTCTTTCATTTTTAACTGTATATATGTGGGTCTGTATGTGTTTCACATGGAGACCTGAAGTGCTGGGATCGTGTGAGCTGGAGTCATTTGCATGTGTTGTGGGTTGCCAGTCATTGTATACAGAGCACCAAACTCAGAGACCTGAGCCCCTGTTCTATGACCCAGAAGAGATATTTGTTTGGTCATTTGATTGTTGTATTTGCCATGTTGTGTTGAAACAGGTAAGGTTTGCTATTCAGTCCTCACTCTCTTGAAACTCAAAGCAATCCTCCTGCCTCAGTCTCCCAAGTACTGACTATAGGTAAGCACCCCTGTCCATCTGTATTTTGTTTTCATGTCTATATTGCAATAGATAGGGCTGTGAAGTGAGGCTATGACTTTGAATAGTTGATTGTTTTGCTCACTGATGACCCAGTTCTCCTCTGTCCCCTGAGAAGCATTTTTACCATAGTGAATTCCATCCTTACATAGATGTGTATTAACAGAATATCTCTTCATTGCTCTCTGCCCTTTGCTGGTAGATCCAGCTCAGTGCGTGTGTCTGTCCATCCTGCTCCACCTTCATGGAGTCAATTTGTTTTGAATGCTATCAGAAGGCGTTTGGCGGAGTTCCACCCCGGATGACAGTTCTTGGCTGTGGCTGCTTGTGCCTCTCATTGTCTAGTTCAAATGTTGGATTCAGCAGCTCTGCGTTGTCTGACTCAAATGCAGAGACTGTCAACCTTGCAGACTCTGCTCACACACTGTTCCTCTCAAGACCCATCTCATCTCATTTAAACTGAGAAACATCACCATGAACAGCCACTGCATATGAGGCAGTTTAGATCCCTAACTGCATAGCCCATCTTCCCTGGGCTCCTTTGGTTTTTTATTTATTCAATATATTTTTTATTTACATTTCAAATGATTTCCCCTTTCCTGGCTCCCCACTCCCAGAAAGTCCCATAAGCCCTCTTTCCTTACCCTGTCCCCCCATCCACCCCTTCCCACTTCCCTGTTCTGGTATTGCCCTTCACTGCTGCACTGAGCATTTCTAGAACCAGGGGCCACTCCTCCGTTCTTCTTGGACATCTATTGATATGTGGATTATGACTTTGGGTAATCCAAGTTCTAGGCTAATATCTGCTTATCAGTGAATGCATACCATAATTGATCTTTTGAGAGTGGGTTACCTCACTTAGTATGATGTTCTCTAGCTCCATCCATTTGTCTAAGAATTTCATGAATTCATTGTTTCTAATGGCTGAATAGTACTCCATTGTGTATATATACCACATTTTTTTTGTATCCATTCCTCCATTGAGGGACACCTGGGTTCTTTCCAGCTTCTGGCTATTATAAATAGGGCTGCTATGAACATAGTGGAGCATGTATCATTATTACATGCTGGAGAATCCTCTGTGTATATACCCAGGATTGGTATAGCAGAGTCCTCTGGAAGTGATGCGCCCAGGTTTCTGAGGAATGGTCAGACTGATTTCCAGAGGGATTGTACCAATTTGCAATCCCACCAGCAGTGGAGAGTGTTCCTCTTTCTCCACAACCTCACCAGCACCTGTTTTCTCCTGAGTTTTTGATCTTGGCCATTCTGACTGGTGTGAGGTGAAATATCAGGGTTGTTTTGATTTGCATTTCCCTAATGACTAATGATGTTGAATATTTTTAAGATACTTCTCAGCCATCTGAAGCATAGGACCAGATGGTTTCAGTGCAGAATTCTATCAGACCTTCAAAGAAGATCTGAATACTCTTCAAAGTATTCCACAAAATAGAAACAGAAGGAACACTACCCAACTCCTTCTACGAAGCTACAATTATGCTGATACCAAAACCACACAAAGATGCAACAAAGAAAGAGAACTTCAGACCACTTTCCCTTATGAACATCGGTGCAAAAATACTCAATAAAATTATTGCCAACCAAATCCAAGAACACAGCAAAATGATCATTCACCATGATCAAGTAGGCTTCATTCCAGGGATGCAGGGAAGGTTCAATATACAGAAATCCATCAAATCAACCCACTACATAAACAAACTCAAAGAAAAAAACCACATGGTCATTTCATTGGATGCTTAAAAAGCATTTGACAAAATTCAGCATCCTTTCATGCTTAAAGTCTTGGAAAGAACAGGAATTCAAGGCCCACACCTAAATATAGTAAAAGCAATATACAGCAAACCGGTAGCCAGCATCAAACTAAATGGAGAGAAACTTGAAGCAATCCCACTAAAATCGGGGACTAGACAAGGCTGCCCCCTCTCCATATCTTTTCATAGAACTTGAGGCACTAGCTAGGGCAATTAGACAACATAAGGAGGTCAAAGGTATACAAATTGGAAAGGAAGAAGTCAAACTATCACTATTTGCAGATGATATGATAGTATACTTAAGTGACCCATAAAACTCCACCAGAGAACTCCTACAGCTGATAATGTTTAGCAAACACTTCAGCAAAGTGGCAGGTTATAAAATCAACTCAAGCAAATCAGTAGCCTTCCTGTACTCAAAGGATAAGCAGGCTGAAAAAGAAATTAGGGAAATGACACTCTTCACAATAGCCACAAACAATATAAAGTACCTTGGTGTGACTCTGACCAAACAAGTGAAAGATCTGTATGACAAGAACTTCAAGTCTCTGAAGAAGGAAATGGAAGAAGACCTCAGAAAATGGAAAAATCTGCCATGCTCATGGATTGGCAGGATTAGTATAGTTAAAATGGCCATCTTGCCAAAAACAATATACAGATTCAGCCCAATACTCATCAAAATCCCAACTCGGTTCTTCATAGTTAGAAAGAGCAATTCTCAAATTCATCTGAAATAACAAAAAACCCAGGATAGCTAAAACTATTCTCAACAACAAAAGAAATTATGGGGGAATCAGTATCCTGGACCTCAAGCAATACTACAGAACAATAGTGTTAAAAACTGCATGGTATTGGTACAGTGACAGGCAGGTGGATCAATGGAATAGGATTGAAGACCCAGAAATGAACCACATATCTATGGCCACTTGATTTCAACAAAGGAGCTGAAAACACCCAATGGAAAAAAAGATAGCCTTTTCAACAAATGGTGCTTGTTCAACTGGAGGTCAGCATGCAGAAGAATGTGAATTGATCCATCTCTATCTCCTTGTACTAAACTCAACTCCAAGTGGATCAAGGACCTCCACATAAAACCAGACACACTGAAACTAAAAGAAAAGAAACTGGGAAAGACCCTTGAAGACATGGGCACAGGGGAAAAGTTCCTGAACAGAACACCAATAGCGTATGCTCTAAGATCAAGAATTGACAAATGGGACCTCATAAAATGTCAACGTTTCTGTAAGGCAAATGACACCATCAGAAGGACAAATCGGCAACCAACAAATTGGGAAAAGATCTTCACCAACCCTACATCTGACAGAGGGCTAATATCCAATATATACAAAGAACTCAAGAAGTTAGACACTAGAAAACCAAATAACCCTATTAAAAATGGGGTACAGAGGTAAACAAAGAATTTTCCCTGGACTCCTTATACTCTTCCTAACAGGTGTAGCAGGACCAGCTGGGCCACCTCTGTATAAATGCTGGGGCCTCGCAGTCACAAAAGCACCTCCTCCTGCAGGAGGACCTAATTGAGAACTGCCTGAGGGACCAAGGATTGCTGGTGCAGATAATGCTAGCCAATCAGGAACTGCTGGTTAGAACAGACGCTTTCTGAGGACCAATGGGGCTCAGGTGGAGGGTATTAAAGGAGCTTGCAGTGGTGCTCAGGTGAGCTTGCTGAGGCAGCATTTTTCACCTGCTCCCAGAGTCTGAGTCATTGCTTCCAACTTGACCTCCAACCCTCAAGGGCAGGTAGGGTTGGTCAGTGTCCAGGTCCAGGGCCCAGGAGGCATCAGGGAATTTTAGTGGCGATGGACTCAACCGTTGACTCTATTTTTTTAGACTATTTTTTTCTTTTTAAAAATTTTTTTCTTTATTGATATATTTTTATTTACATTTCAAATGATTTCCCCTTTTCTGGGTCCCTGCTCCCCGCAAGTCCCATAGGCCCTCTTCCCTCCCTCTGTTCCTCCATCTATCCCTTCCCACTTCCCTGTTCTGGTATTCCCCTATACTGTTGCACTGAGTCTTTCCAGAACCTGGGGCCACTCCTCCATTCTTTTTGGACCTCATTTAATATGTGGATTATGTCTTGGGTATTCAAAGTTTCTAGGCTAATATTCACTTATCAGTGAGTGCATACCACGATTGATCTTTTGAGAATCTTTGACTCTATTAAGGATAACAAAAATTACAAAAATGTTGGTTAATGGTTTTTCTTGCTAGGAAATTTGTATCTCTCTCTCTCTCTCTCTCTCTCTCTCTCTCTCTCTCTCTCTCTCTCTCTTTGTGTGTGTGTGTGTGTGTGTGTGTGTGTGTGGTGTTTTGTATGTATGCATGTGTGTACACTTACAGGAGTGTGAAAATGCAAGCTTGCTTACCCATGTGGGAGATTAAGAAGGGGATGCCAGGTGTCGATTGTCTTCATTTATTTTTTTCCTTCTTGCTTTTCAACCAGAAACTCTCATTAAATCTGGAGATCACCAAATCAGGTCAGAAATCCAGCTAGGCTGGCTGTCCAGTGTTCTCTTGGGATCCTCCTGTCTCTTCTTCACCCCAGCACTGGTATTTAGGTGTGTGCTTCTGTGCCTGGCTCTTTTACATGGGTGCTGGGGAACTGAACTCAGGTCTTCATACACAGCAAGTACTTTATCTACTGAGTGATCCCCAAGCCCCAAATCTGCATACTTTTAAAACCATATCACTCAAATGTCGCAAAACACCAAGCCTAAGGCCAGCATTGATCTGATTCAGTCCCATAACTTTTCTTGATGGATATATACTAAATATGGGATGACTCAAAAAGCATCCCAGGCAAGAGGACCAGAAAATGCCTGCAGTGTAGTGGGAAATAAAGAGACATGCTCAAAAATATCATATATCAACAAAAGTACAAAATTATAAATGTATATAAAAGATAGAGGTTATACATAAAAATGTATATAAACTGTATATGAAAAGAGAGTGGTTATGCCAGATGAAGGATGGCTAATTTTCTTCAGGGAGAAAAAAAGAAGACCCTCTCCGAAGAAATCATGGTAGTTGTAGTTAATTAATTACATATACATACACACACATATAAAGACATACACACATATACATACATACACACATATACATATATATATATAGAGAGAGAGAGGGAGAGAGAGGGGGAGAGAGAGGGAGAGAGAGGGGGAGAGAGAGGGAGAGAGAGGGGGGTTGAGAGAGAGAGGGAGAGGGAGAGAGGGGAGAGAGAGGGAGAGGGAGAGGGAGAGAGAGGGTGGTCTCTCTTGGGTTATCTAGGTTGGCCTTCCATTTGCACCTCATCCTCTTGCTTTCATTTTCCAATGGCTGGGGTTGCAGGTGTGCACTGCCACTCTGAGAACGGAGGACCCGGAGACTCATGGGCTTAGACATGGCAGGCAATCACTCTAGCACATGCACTATACACCCCCAGCCCCAGAAGATACGTTTAGTACGCATTAACCGTGTTCTGCCACTGCATTATTCCTTGAGTCTAGCTTGGTTCTTTTAAATCAATATTCATAGTCATGTACCCCACAGGCAGGAATTAATGCTTGGTCCGTAAACAAGGTCAAAAACTTATGGCTAGGAATGTCACAGACCCAGCAGAAGAGCCTATTGATACTGTTTTGTTTTGTTTTTTTTCCTAAATGGTGATATAGTCAAACTGTCATCTAAGTCTTTATGGTTTTAGGCATAGATTTGTGGCCCTCTCTACCTTGGTTAGAGGTAGGCTTCTTCTTGTAGTGGTACAGATGGACGCCAAGACTTATGACTAGTGAGAGTGCCGTGGATAAGTAGCTGTGGATGTTCAGCAGTAAAGGATCGCCTATACCAGCCTCTTCCTACCCAACGCTCAGGGAGCATCATGGGAGAGTAGGTCAGAAGACTCTAGGAGACAAAGGATAAGAGGAAGGCCATGAAATGCTGTCTTATGGACATCACACAGTACATGGTGACAAGGCTGCCTACACAAAGCCTGTACAACACCAAGCCAGTCAAAATTCTAGCATCATACTTAGTTGAGGAGTTACTGGAAGTCAATGGCTGCTGAGAAGGGGAAAGTCACTTTCCGTTGGGATTATGGACACTGATAGACTGCCACATCTAATAGATGCCCTCCCCTCATTTGCATATGGTCAGTACTAAATGGGTTTTGCGGACTCATGATAATAATACTTTTAAAAATATATACGTATATTTTATAATCTGTATTATCTATATAACTTATATAATTATGATTTATAATGTATAGTATATGATATATGATATAATATATGATATGTTATATATAATATATGATATATGATATGCTATATATGGTATATGGCATACAGTATATGGTATACAGTATATGATATAATCTATAATATATGATATATGATATATGATGTATAATGCATAATGCATAATATATAATATATAAGATAATATATAATATAATTAATATATAATATAATTAATATATAACATAATAATATATAACATAATAATATATAATATCTATGAGATTAGAATTAACATTGTTCATATCCATCTGCACCAAGATGAGATGTGGCTGGCAATGGAAGCCATGCCACACAATCACTGCACCTTGGTTGACCCGGTACTACCTAGCAAGATCGGGGTGTTGTAGGGGTTTCCGGCAACTGGGTTGCAGCATTCAGCCCTAGTTTCGAATCCTTAGGACCTTATGGGTGTGGTAGCCAGTGAGCAGCGCTCAGGAGCCCAGCCATCGTTCCCTGTGCTCTCGTGAGCACAGTAACTCTGCTGCATCCTCGGCAGAGGGAAGTGGACACAAACCGCTTTTTCAGCGGCTCCCTGACACCGCGCTCTTCACAGGATCGACGCTTTTCTGAAGCTTCGGTGTGGAGGAGGCATTCCTCACCCCGTGGCTCACACTGGAACCCATTCCTTGGCCTTCCAAAGACTCAAAAGTCCAACCCCTACATCAAATTATTCCCACTGAATATACTTGAGGTTTGGTTTTTCTTTTCTCTCTTGTGCCCAGATTGAGACAATTATATCTTTTTAGAGGTTAACTAGAGTAAAAAAAAAAAAAAAAAGTCTGGCTTATTTGGATGAACACTCCAAAGGCACTTGATCTCTAGAGGTTTCAATTCAATTATGCATTTATAGGCAGCTGATTTATATGGAGGAAAATCAGCCAAGGGCACCCTGATGTCATATCGGCTTCTTGGATTTCACATTTTTCTGCTGTGGAAAGGGAGCATATTTAGGTAGGCTATAAAGAGTAACATTGTATTAATAACTTACCCAGAAGTTAACCACAAGCAGAGCCAAGCCTGACTATTACAAACTGAAGACCATGTTTCTCCCTTCAGCTGACAGTCACAGTTAAACTTCACATATTCAATTGTAACAGTCTGAAAGCTGTCATTCAGCATCTTGGGCACTTGTCACTGCTGATCTCAAAATCTAGAGGACTCAGCCTCAGGAGCTGGAGAAATAGTCTCACTCTTGAGGTCGAGACCTTAAAAGCATGGGGACCCAAGCTCAATCCCTAGAATCCAACTGAAAAATGCCAGGTGTTGTGTGACATGAAGAGGCAGAGACGGGCGGATCCCTGGAGTCCACCGGCTAGCCAGCCTGGCATAGCTCACACCCATTTGAGATCCTGTCTCCAAAATAAAAAAGATGATACCCAATGTTGTCCTCTGACCTCCATAAACAGTTGCTTACATGTGCTTCACCCTCCAGGACACAGGAATATGAAATGTTTCCGTCTCTCCCTCTCTGCGTGACAGGCAGCAGATGATATTCAAATGCTACTGAATGTGACATGCTGTGACACTGGATTCTTCCCCTTAGTGGTGAATTAAAAATTAGACCTTTTGGAGACTGTGGTAGGATTTAGATTTTAGACATAATGTTTATGTCAGTGGGCTTTGTCACCGTGTTTATGGGTTTTTGACATTCAAAGGCAGTCAACGCAATGGTTTCTTAGCATTTGTGTAGTGAAAAATCTTTAGAACCAAAACAACTAGGATAATTGAGAGAAAACTTGAGCATTCCAGAACTGTGAGCTCTGGCTCTGCAGTTTGAGACTTTACTGATGATGGGGTCAGCAGCTGACTCTCTAATGCTCTTCCTTCCTGACCTGTGAAAGTTCTAAAGGAAAGGGCATACAAAGAACCTGGATGTCGTTGCCTTGGAAATTAATTAAACAAGAAAATGAGCTCAATAAAAATGTCTTATCACAGCAGTAGGCTGACAGAACATGCATCAACCTCCAGCTCCTGGTTGAAAAGCTAGTGTCTTTATAGTCTGTGGCACTTTTTTGCAAAGTATTGTTTCCCCTCGGTAGTATAAAAGGCAAAGCTGGATCATTCTTTTCTGCCCAATTGTATGTAAGACAGGGATAGTCTGTACTTTGGGGGAAAGTATCTCAGAAACAGTCATTCTATCAAAAGTACCAAAAGGGACAAAGCCCTGGATGGTGGGCAAGTTCAGAACCTGCAGATGCTTTAAATTGAGGCTAAAATGCTCTCTTCGGTTTTATGAGACTAGGTAAAGACATGTTGTCCTTCACCTGCTAAGATAGAGAATAAAAAGCATAAAGTCAACAAGGAAGCAAGGATGTGCAGTTCTTGCCACAGAGATTGGAAGATGGATTTCCCTTAACCACCTCACTGGATGCGCATGTGTGCACTCACCGCTTATGCTTGCTGACAGCTGGGGCTCTGGTTGCCAAGATCTCTGCAAATGGCCTGGATCTTTGGCTCAAGGATCAGTTCAAACCAGAGAGCCCCAAGCTGTTTTTAAAGACAAATGTGATTGGAGTTCTCTGATTCATATCAAGCTGTGTGGGTTCAGCCTGAGGGTGAGGGGGTTGCTCTGCTCCTCCGTGGGATGGTTATGTGGCTGCCCCTCCGTTATCAATGCTTCCTTGTCTGATACATCCACGCCTAGGAAGCTGCCTTCTGGTCTTGGAAGAGGCAAATCTGCCTGAGAAGGGATCATGACAAGGTGCACAGGTAATCGGACGAAGCCCCAGATGGAGGGCAAGTTCAGAACCTGCAGATGCTTTGAATTGAGGCTAATGCAGAGCACGCTACAGTTTTATGAAACTAAGTAAAGATATGTTGTCTTTCACCTGCTAAGATGGAGAATAAAACATAAAGTCAACAAGGAAGCATACAACCACATAACTGGCTTCCCATCCCATGGGTAAAGTAAGCTCAACATCAGCCAATGGTTGCCCATGTAGGAAGCCAAGGGGACAATCAGATCTCACTGCTAACTACCTTCTCTTTTGCTGCAGACAATAGAGCACTGTTCTCTTCCCCTGTCCTTTGCTCTGTAGCTGGGAAGCATCTCATAAATCTACCTTTGATAATACTTCCTCAATGAATTGAAGGGCCTGAAGCCCTGGCCCTGATTTCCTACAGGATTGCCAAAACATTATCTCTGTGATAGACTGAAGATCTGTCTGTTGGATAACCACCAGGCACTTCAAGATAACTGTACATGAAACTGGGCATTATGGTTCAAGCACATACATCCAGCAGGTAGATGTAAAAGGAACAGAAGTTCAAGGTCAGGACTTGGCTACCTAGGAAACTTAAGGAGGAAAGAGGATTGCAAATACCGGGCAGTGGTCCTGTTGGGCAATGTCTTGGTTGGAAAATAACATATGGATAGATAGATGCTTCTCTACCCAGACCAACCCTTGGTGATGTGCAGCCACCACCACCACCGCCACCATATCTGAGCTGTTGTTCCTTCTGCCTCAGAATCCGTTCATATTTCCTGGGCTATCTCAAAGTCATGGTGGTATGATTTTCTTAGATCTCGTGTCTTTGCCCTGGCATGATATTCCAGACTGGATTAAAGGAAGGAAGAAATAAGTTTGTATTATTTTAACATCGTGTCAGAAGTTAGAAGTCTCTGTTACACTTTTAGACATAAAGTTCCTTAGAAATAACACTGATTACAGACATGAGAAGAGAATGTGGAGTCTTTATTTACTGAAAATGGATTATTTTATGTGTTCAGGGATTGGAAGCCCTCAGAGTGCAAATAATAAGTATTCATTGAGTGATTTAGTGAGCTCATGCATATTTGTCCTTTTGCATCTGAATATGTAGGCAGATGGATGTTATAAATGCTTAGAGTCTTCTATGTTTATATATTTAGAGACAGGTAATTGATCAATTCTATATGTGACTGTAAGAACCATTGAAAATATCCCTTTAAGTGTTACTTTGAGAATATGGAAACTATACTAATAAGTCATATGATGTTTGACATTTCTTGTGAACCCAGAATAACAAAAAGATGATGTGGATCAAAGAAATTTACCCTCCATTTTTTAAAGAACATGTTTTAAGTCACCCACTGATCCTACACTTTAGAATCAGAAATAATGAGTAAGAGATAGCGAACATATTGTCCAATAGTAGCAGACACTATTAAATGTGTTAAATGTGACCTACATAATGATAAAAGTAGGCTCAGCAATGAGAGTGAGCAAACTTAAAGGACTCCGCAATTAAATGCTAATGGAGTCATTGTGTTGCTGAAAATATCTCCAGGAAGAGTCAAGAACTCATGGGGTGGGAGGTCATCCTGGTGTGGCCAGAAGAGGGCTTCACAGACACCAGGAGAGTGGGGGCAGGCAGCAGCTTCTCAGGAAGCCCCCATTACACTGAGACCAGAGGACAGAGGAAATTGACTGTGGTTCTGAGGAGATGGTGTGGGAAGCACTCACGTAAGGTACAGGAAGCTTTAGTCTGTTTGCGGTGGCCTTTCAAGGTTGCCTAAGGAGGTTCTCCTACTTAACTTCCTTGAAAGGTCATGAACAGTTCAGAGAAGGAACTCATTCAGGCCATCGGTATCCAGATGCAGCTAGAACAGCCCACCTTAGAAATGCAGATGGTATATAATCCAGTAGACCTGGGTTCTGAATTCCAGCTGACCCCTCTGCTGGGCTATTCCTGGCTCCTATGGGCCTGGGGTTTAAATCCTGAGTGGCTTCTTCAGCAGCATGGTTTGGGGTTTTGTTTACTGTGTATGTGTGTGGATATTTTTCCTGCATGCCTATTAGTGTATCATGTGTATACCTGGTCTCTGTGGAGACCAGAGGAGGGCATCCGATTCCCCTGGGTCGCTCATATGAGGTGATCAGAGGTCTACAGTGTCTTTCTTGGCTGCTCTCCACCTCGCCTTTTGAGACAGGGGCTCTCACTGAACCTGGATCTCAGTGGCCGGCTGGGCGGCACGCCGTAGAGATCCTGCCACCTCCCTCTGTAGCCCAGAGATTTCAGGTGTGTGAAAGCACCACACCTATCTTTATTTTTAAAACTTCTTATAATTTGACAGTCTCACGTGTGTAGGTAATGAGTTTCAGTTCTTCCATTTCTAGTACCCCATCTCATGCCCAACAAGCCTGTCCTTGTTTCCACACCTTGTGTGTGGTTACCCACCAAGTTGATGCCTGAGTGAGTGTGGGCGAGGGGTAGCGTGCTGGAGCATGGCAGTGCACCAGTGGCCAGACTACTGAAGCAGCTCTAGGAGTGGGTACCTGGGACCTGCCCCCAGGTACTCCTGCATACTCGACGAGTGTGTCACTGATGAAGTCGTCTCCTCAGCTCTGCACCTTTAATTTTTTTAGGCAGAAAAATTATTTCTTTATTCCCCTGTGGGGGTACTTTGTGTCACCTGTGTTTTGACAATTGAGTTAGACATAGGAGATACTCAGTTAATTCTTGCTAAATGAATAAAGACACACACCCCTACATGAGAGATGCATAACAATCCAGCACTGAAGGCTGTGTCTCACTGGTTCCCTTCATCTCTGGGAAGCACTCCTTGGTGGAGAAATGCCTACAGTTCTCAGAGCAACTGGCTCTGCCTCAGGCCAAGAATTTCACAGCTCCAGAGCAGATGTGATTGAATGTGTCGGCACAGAATGGCCTTGCTGGGTCAAGTGCTGATTTTTCCCAGATCAATTTTTAAACCACCTCTGCCAATTAGGGCAATGACACTACCCATAATGTCTCAGGGAAGGTATCGATCAGGAAGCAGGGGCTGACCTAATTTATCCCAGCTTAGCAAAACCATCTGTGAGGTAGTCAGCCTGATTCAGCCCTTCCACCCCTTCGTCTCACTCTGCGGAGTTGAAAACATTTTGGAGGGGAACTGTGGGAATCATCTTCCCTGGAACACTGGCAGATAGTTCTATATTCCATTCATGGGAGCTTGGTGCCAATTCAACAGGCTTTGTTAAATATTGCCCTGGCTTAAGAGGCACCATTATTCTCAGCTTTTCTTTGGCAAAGAGTGTACAATCCCTGTTCCCTGCAAACACGTGAAATGCTACTAGGCATCATCTCTTTCTTTATCTGGGTGTTATCGGGAATATTCTGAATTTAGAACGGCTGCAGCAGGGTGCTGTCTCACAGAGACTATTCAGGGATACACTCCAGATATTTTTTCCCTTCTATTTGCAATAAAGAGCTGTGGTTCTGGAAATGCTCTCATACTCATTCTTTTAAAAGATGGGGCGTCCTGAAATTCAGCCTATAGCGTGCACCGGGTCGAATTCCAGCTATCGTAACAGAAAATCAACAGAGCGAGGTACACTTTACATGGCTCCATAGACAAAAGGCACTTGTTCCTCACAGCCTGTGAGCGCAGCACGCGCGCGTGCGTGCGTGTGCGCGCGCCTCCTGGTGCTCCTGTCCTGCTTTGGTTTTTACTTAAAGAAAGTGATAGAAGCAAAAAGAAAAAGAAAGCCGGGCTTCAATAATCCCACAGCTAATAAACCACCTCTCAGGAAGAACTAGGCACATCCAGCCGCGCTTCCTCTGTTTCCTTTATAAAAATACGTCTCAGAGGGAAAGCATAATGTAGTGATCTACTGCCAGGCTGTTCTTGCCTGTTTACTCCGTTTCTGGCTTCCATCAGCTTTATCCATTTGGACAACAAATGCAAAATAATTATTAAATCATGAATCTTAGAAACCCCACAAACTTTAGTATCTTTTCAGCAATGCGCTTCTAGGCAAGGCCTGAGAACTTTCTCTCACAAGAGACCAACTTTCCCAAGAAAGCCCAGCTGCACTGTGAGTGTGAGCAGCCGCTCTTACAGGCCATTTTGAGCTGGGTACCGATGGCTCTTAGCTGACCAGGTAAGGATAGCATGCCCCATGAAGGGAAGATGTGTTTCCTCTTCTACCTGGGAAAACCCTTCTCCTAAGTAACCCTCACAACTCCCTTTCCAGATGCACAAACAATATTTGGGAATGGGTTTTAACTCTTGAAATGTAGAGTTGGGTTGTGGAATCTGAGCGAATAGAAGGAAATAGAGATTCTACAGTATTTCGGTCTCTTCCCTCCTAAGGTAGTCGACTATGTATGTAGACAGTTGAAATAGGAGGTGAGGGTGCAGTGTAGCACTGTAATGCACACAGACCCACAGGGAGAACCTCGGTCTGAGCAGATCAAGACAACTTGAGGCAGGATGTATGGTTTTAGATGATTCCTGGATCACAAATGGTATTTTGCCCATAAGATAATAAATTAAAAATCTAGTCAAGGGCACTTGAACATGACTCCTAAAATCTTGTTCGCTTATAGTTAGTTCTCTTCACTGGTACCCAAGGATGCAGTAAGATGTCACTCCCAGCACCATATTGTGTGGGGCAAAGGAGCATCTTGTTGACTCTATCCAAACAGACAAATCTCTAGCGGTATTAACTAGGCTTCTTCTGAAGTCAGGAGAGAATGGAAGAGGGAGAGGACTTCTCAAGAGGTTATGAGTTAGGGACCCACATAGACACTCAGAGAGGGAAGCCAGTGTTGAGACAGGAAGCAAGATGTTGGGTGCTTGGGTCCCACTGCTACAGGGGAATTGAGTCAGGGTGGAAGTGGAATCTCCCCTCAGCGTGCTTCATACTGCCTCTGGCACGTTAGTGGGAGTCTTGTCGGATACTAAGAAGACAGCCCAGTCAGATGAGTGAGTACTGGCTTCTTACTCACAAGAGGGCTGGTGTGTACTAATCCCAAGTTGTCATAGGAAATTACCACAGAGACAAGTCCTATAGAGAGATGCCAGCAGTGCTGCCATTCAGGTTCAAGTGTGAAAGGGTAGCCAGTGTCCACTCTGGCTAGTCCCATGTCTCTTGTGCAGAAATCCCCATGAAAGATGGAAAGTCAAGTTATATGGTTGGATTGGGAGCAGGGACCCAGATAAGCACAGGGATAGGTCATTATAGCTGTATTTGGAAAAAGAGCTGGTGGAGATAGGAATGGGAGGGAGGAAGGTAGAGCTGTGAATAGGAGAGGCACCATCTTCACAGATGCTTCAGTGTCTAACCTGACGTGGGGACCCATGTGTTTTCACAGTTACTTCAAACTTTAAAATCATTCTGGGTAAGACCTTAAGAATTGTCTGATGATAGAATTAAGACAACTTCCAATTGTTCAGATGAGAATTGGTGCCTACTGTATGGGACCAAGCCACCTGTGTTCTTCCATTTAATTCCTCACTAGGTGTGAGCAGATGTGTTTGATGGACTTATGGAATCACTGATTTTCTTCTCTTTTCATTGAGATGGCATCTCATACTGGCCTTGAACTCTGTGTAGTTGAGGACTTGGAACTCCTGATCCTCTTACCTCCGTCTCTGACTGACTTTATTCAGCTCTAGACATGGAACCTAGCCTTTGTGTGACAGGCAAGTATTCTACCAGCAAAGCCACATTCCTGTTACTACAATATGGGTTTTAGCTGACAGAAAGACATCAAACTGGGACATGGCACTCATTGTGTCTAGCCCCTGCCTCTGGACCAGCAAGATGTTACAATTCCCATGATGCAATGGAGGTGAGGAAGGGCAGCGAGCCTGTCACCAGGTAGTTGGCAGAAGGTATTGGGTGACTAGGATTCCATTGTTTTTCCCATTTCACTACCAAGAGCAGGTCCAAGAGATGACAACATCAGTGAGACTTGCAGATATGATCCCTCCAAAAACAGTCCCAGGAGGAATTGTCCAGATGGGAATTTCCGGCTGAGCCTGAAAATGATGCAGGCCACCATGGCATCTGAGTGTGGGTCGGGTTTGGGTGGGTGTGTGTGTGCGCATCCGTTTGGACATGTGTGCAGGCCAGAGGCTAATGTCTGCATGCCCTCCTCAGCTGCATATTCACCTTACCATTCTCTCTGAGCCTGGCACTTGCTGCTTGCTATTTCAACTCGACAGACTGGCCCGCCACCTGCCTTCCCCTTATGCCTGTTTTCAGCCCCCTGTGTTGGGGCTACAGATGCTAAATGCACTTGCATACTTTAGACAGAAGCTAGTCCCAGCACTGTGACAAACACTTTGCCTACTGAGCCATTATTTTACCTTTTTATTTTTTTTATTTTTCTTCTTTGTTGCACAGAAATGGACTGTAGAGTTAGCTGCATATTTTGTCCAATGAGAAGGCTTCCCACTTTTTGGCATGTAATAGGCAGCTTTTGTGAAATTCTAGTAGTTTTGCAAAACAGACTCATATTCAAACTTAAGGAATTATTAGTATTCTCTCTCTCTCTCTCTCTCTCTCTCTCTCTCTCTCTCTCTCTCTCTCTCTCTCTCTCTCTCTCTCTCTCCTTTCTAACCTTGCATCAAAATCTAATTGCATACACCTGGCCAGATGTTGCATATTAATATCATGATAGCCACTACTGTTATGACTTCCTACGGCATTTTTTCTTTCTTGTAGCTAACCTTTTCAAAAGCCAAGCCTCATTATTTTAAGGTCCCTACTTAAACGAAACATTTGCTTTTGCACTTAAGACTGTCAGAAACACTGTGGGTGGAGCAGAGGAGCCCCGCCTGTTTTCTAGGCCCCATGAAGTCACTGGGAACAGCCTACAGAGCAGGGGACACCCTCCTTATGCAAGCGAGGGAAAAGGCTCACATCCTTACACTAGGGTGAAAATGTGTTCACTTCTGAAAATAATATGTCTTTGGTTTCAATTCATATTCAACCCGTTCAAGGATCTCGAAGAAACAGTGCAGGAGCCGGGCTCCAGCTCCCTGATGAATTGAGCGTTTGTTGCCTTGGAAAAGGATCCATCCTGTGGGGGTGTCCATGGCAGCTGACTGACTCCCAGAAAGGATGAAGGATTACAAACCGGGCTCCAGTTGGATGTGATTTCAGCCGAGTGTGGTATTATTTTTCCTTTATGGTTAACAGCTCTGTGCTTTTCTTCCCTGTGAGAATGGATGGTAGAGCACGCGTGACCCAGGCTCCACGTGGAGCTCCCCCCGCCCCCCACAGGAAGGACGCTGCGTGCCTGGGGCTCTAGATGTGTGGCATTTCCCCGGTGCTCCCTAAGAGCTGGCCAGCACTGCTTGTGGTTTTTCCAGGTGGTGCTTAAAACATGCCTCGCTGAAGCCCACTTGAAACCTCAGGAAGGTTCTCTAAGTGAATCGTGTTCTTTCTGGGGATGACTGTGGGATTTAGAAGAGAATTCATCATTTTGGACCAGGCTCCGGTATGAAGAAACACAACCAGCTGTAATCTGGCCTAACCCTAATAGAGTATTACAGCATGATCAACTTGGGAATTTAGTGTTTACATGTTTAGGCTTAATCATATTTTAACCCCATCAAATTGGCCACACACAGGAACAGTTTGCTGCTGTGCACTTCCCTGCAAGTGCAGATGGAAAGGCACTGGGTGTGGCCTTTGGGACCAAGTGCCTTGATGGTGGTTATGGCATCTTTCCCTAGCTCTGACCTTAGCACCAAGAGGATGGCTTCTGCCAAGATATTACAGGCCACATTCCCACAGGCCTGGTGCTCACATCCTACTGAGTCACATCATTGGCATGTTAACCATTCCTCTGCCAGTAGCCATCAACAGCCAGTAGCGACTTAATGATACTCTGCATGCTGGGATGTGGACTGGCCTTTCCTTGCATAGGTCTTGTGCAGGCAAACACAAGCTGCTGTAGCTCACTATGACAGAGCTACAAAAAGGATCCTACTCCAAGTTCCTGCTCTAGGACCATTGTCCCAACGTACCAGAAGAGAAGGAGACAGGAAATCAAGAGCCAGTAATGAACAAGACAGGGGTGGGAGATACTCGGAGCTGTTGCTTTTGACCCTGACGGAGACTCTTGGGGGCGAGGTTAAGAATTAACAATATAGACTGTGGAAGTCAGGCAAGCGAGGGAAAAAGCAGACTCATTTATTGCAGGAACTGAGCAAACCTTTATAAGCCTTCTCAGCATCTCATTGGTTCTCAAGTAGCCAGACACGGAGCTGCCTCTTTCTCATTGGCTCACTCCATTGCCTGATCCAGCATCAGTGGTCTCTGGCCATACCAGTAGAACCTGGGTTGGCTCAGGAAGGAAGTTTCAGTAGCACATGTCCCAGTACTATGGCCGTCCTGCTTAGCTAAGTTCCAAGACAGGGGCGGGAGATGCTCAGAGCTGTGGTTGTGACCTGACCAAGACCCAGGTTAAGAACTAATGACACAGACTCTGGGAGTCAGGCAAGGAGCAGGTTGGCTCAGGAAGGAAGTATCTGCTCATGTGTTAGTGTTGTGGCTGGGCCTACTTGACTAAGTTCCTTGTGTCCATAGATTCCCCCCATTCAAAGTTCTTTTTACTCCCTCACCCCTGCTTTGTTTGCTGCTGTGTAGTGTAGGGATCTCTGGGTCACCCGTGTGTGTAATATCTGGGTCACCCATGTGTGTGACATCCTGCTGACACAGCTTCCTCTCCATTTACTTTCAGTGACTTAATGGCAGCAGTCACAGTAATTCATCCAGGGAAGTGACATGGGCTGAGCTTGTACTCTATTTCAAAGTCTCTGCTCTTTTAGTTACAGAGATAAATGAGGCCATTTTCATGCAGGGACATAATGTACTTTGAGCATATTTCCCCCGGACACCACTGCCCTGCCTCCCTCCGCACTCGTCATCTCTGTTCCCAGATAGCCCCCTTTCACTTCCATGCCTGGAGTACGTATCTGCTATCATGCATCTGTGACATCTAGGGTCCACAAATGAGACAAAGCACTATAGCTTTCTCAGATTCACTCAATTTGCTTAACATAATTATATCCAGTTGCACTCCCTTTTCTACAAATGACATGACTTCATTTTTTTCCTTCTGACTGAAAACCTAGCCTCATTTTTCTCTGTCCTTTGTTAGTAAACACCTTGGTTATGTCAAATTTGCAGAACCTGGAGTAGAGTAGACACAGCTTATACTCTAGCAGGGCTCTAGGTTGTAACATGGAGCCCATCACACAGAATATAGGTGTGTAGAATATGAGATACCTTCAAAGCCTAGGTGAAGCATTTCTATTCGTTTCATAAATACTACAGAGAGGTATTATCAGCTTCATACTTAATTACTAACTATTGAATGACCTACTAAGCCATTCTCAGGAGTGACATGGGGTTTTGAATAACCCTTGCAGATGATGCAGATGATGTGCCCCCCCCCTCAACATTCTAGCCAGCAGGCAGAACAGGGAGGGTAGCATGTTCTCCTGACCAGGTTGGCCTGGATAGCATGGGAATGGCAACAGTCACAATAAGGCCTCAGACCCATTGTCACTCTGACTCCTTAGATCAGAGACCCTGAGGACACAGTTCCCAGCAGCTGTGCATCTGGGTACCAGTTCACCTTAGGAAAGGATGCTCTGCTTAATCTTGCTCATTTCCTCTCACCTGAGAGAAATCTCCCTATGTCACCTAAGGTTACTTCCTGTTGTAGGGCACATCCATGTATTTGGTACCTTTGTTGTGTTTTATAAAAAAGAAAATAAAGCCAGGGATATGTTTGGTAGAGGCCCTGTATGGTGTGGGAGAAGAGGGTGCCTCTGCACACTCATGCTGAGGCATCCCTTCCTCCTGAGGGACCAGCTACATGAAAGTTTAATATAGAATAAAATTTATTTAGGGCATAGGGAGAGTTTAGGGGGTAGTAGGAACAGAGAAAGGGAGGGAGAGAGAGAAGAAGAAGAGGAGGAGGAGGAGGAGGAGGAAGAAGAAGAGGAGGAGGAGAGGCTGGCCATGAGTACATGGAGAGAGATGGGGGAGGGAAATGGAGGGAGAAGGGATAGAGAAAGAAGAGAAAAGAACAAGATAAGAGCAAGAGAGTGAGAAGGGGGCCAGCAGCCCCTTTTATAGTGAGTCAGGCACACCTGGCTGTTGCCTGGTAACTGTGGGGCAGAGCCTAGAAGAAATGGCAGCACCCTTGCTTTCTGCAGGTGACTTAGTAGGGCTATTATAACTGCTTGGCTCTCTTGTGCCAGATTTGCTTGGCTGCAGCACTAACTTGAGAAGGGCCGAGATGAGGCCTCTTAGGCTCGGGCTGGATCTGGAGAAACAGTTGCAGTGTTATCCTGGGGCCATCGCATCCAGGGGAAGGCAAACAGTTCCCTGAGAAAGCAGAATTCATGGTGTAATCAAATGAATTTTTAAAATGCTTCTCCACTACTCTTTCAGACTTGTATCTAACTTAGATTTAAAAAAAATACCCTTACATCATTTTTAGATCATGTTTAAGTCCTAGGGTCACTTTAAGACACAAAGTCTCAAGTAAGAAATTACACAATGTGTATCCAAGACATTTAGGAGAAGTTTGCCCTTGAGAGGTAGCAGAGGGATCTTCCAGGTCCACCTTAAGAGGTAGCAGAGGGAACTAGCAGTGTCGGAGCAAGTGGTGTGTTTCATATTTTACTACCTCTTTACTATACATTTCTCCTGAATAGCCAAGTGGAAGCATTCTTTTGGGATCAGAGTTATGGGAAGAGATATGCTATTCCATGTTAAGGGATGAAAAATATCCACACATGACATAATCTTCCACTAAGCATGCCTTCTGAATGGGGAGTACTTAGACGTCTCTACCACTACATTCTGGTTTGGGTAGGTAGACTTCTTATTGCAAAGCTCTCTTGTAGTTCTCAAGAGTCATTTTGGTGGGGATCTTGAGAGTCCTCCCGTATCCTCCAAGAAGATCCCATTCCCCTCTGGTCTCTTGCTGCCTGTGTTCCCTCCAGTCCTCCTCGTAGCCTTTCCAGACAAGGCCTGTGCTAGGCCCACACTGGCTCTTTCCCTACCCAGCCTCCCTCTGGCCTAGCAGGAGTGCTAGCAGTAACCAACAACCTCAGCAGGGTAACCAACCCCTGCACAGCTACTCCATCTGGCCTTGGTAGCCTTGGCTCGAGCTAGCCAAAGCAAACATGGGGCTGCCTGTTCAGGGATGACGGCTCATGGCGCATCACTGTCTCATCATGCTAGCTCTCTCCAGCTTCCAACGCGTGCAGCTGGAATGGTCTTCAGGCTGCCCTCTTCTTTGTGTGGCCTAGAAGCATGGTAGTCTAGAGCTGCCATCTCACTGCTGGTATTATCCCAGGCTTTTCTGTGTGTGACTCTGCCTGTCACCTACCAGATCTACACTGAGTCCTAGCTGTCCACTGCCTTCCTCTCACCCAAAGCCCCAAAGTGAGACTAGGGACACCTCGAGATCTTTATTTTCTAAATGGAAGCTGGAATTCTTCACACGCCAGGCAAGCACAGTGGCCGCCTCCCATCTGAGGGTGTCTTGCTTATATCAACACCTGGAATAGAACCCCCAGATCATAGAGCCCCTCCCAGGTGGCAAATTATAAATATAAAGTTGCTTTGTTTTCTTTTCCTTTTAGGAAGGAACTCCCATCCACCTTCCTCCCCGATGGAATCAATGTGTCAGACAGCGACTGCAGATGTAAAATCAGCTTCCCCATCCAGCGCACAGATTGTTTATGGAGGAAAATGCTCTTCAGTTCTTGAACTTTCAGGCAGCTGGTAAAAGCAAATGGACAAGTTTTGTTTTGTTTTGTTTAATTAAAGAGGAAAAATATCACACCCTGGCGTGGCTGGCAACCAAAGGCGGGGTTTCATCCCGAAGGGTAGCTTTACAGACGGTGCCCAGAGGCTGGAAACAAAGCCAGGCCCACTTACTGCAATAGCAGTATTCCTGGTATCTTTGTGGAAGCCACTGGCAGCCTGGGGTTCTTAAACGGGGTGGTGGCGAGCACGCAAATAGTTCCCGGACGCTGTGTGCCTTAACCTTTCACCTTATTGACTATAAATCAGATACATGTAAAAAACAATAATAATCACCACCTCCCTTTTTCTTTCTGGGCCTGTAAATCTACTTTCTTTAATCCTGTGGAGAGATGCCTGTGTTTTCAGAGCCTTGGGATCTTCCAGTCTGTGTGATATGAGTATGTGGTAAGTCAGTTTGCTGTATGTCTACCGGTGCTTCTGGCTGGGAATTGTTGCAAAGTTCTACCTGACTCCATTCTCCTGGAGAAGATGAGGATATCCTTAGCATATTAGTCCTAAAGATTCCTTCCTTTTCTTTTTCTTTCCTTCTCTTCTTACCTCCTTTTTTTTTCTAATACGCATGAACTGTTTACCCCAGAGGCATACAATTGGGCCATTGATGGCCTTTTAGTTTCAGAGCAACTTCTCCATCTCTCCAGTTCACTAGGACAAAGTGAGCAACAGCTCTACTGTCATGAGAAGCTCCTCAACCTTCACATTGCAAACACTTACTGAGCAGAGTTCACTGGGGTCCATAGGGTGGACTGTATGCTAGTAACTTCTTATGCTCAGACTTTGCTCATGGCCCACAGAAGAACGCAGGCACTGTGTAGTTCCAGACAAACATGATGTGGGAAGTGTCACTCTTTCTGTATTAAAGAACTGAAATTAAATTGGTAAGTGTCAGAGATGAGATCCAATCCTGAGGGACTGGAAGCTACCCCCGTGAGCAACGGACGCCATCTACAAAAGCCAGGTTCCCAGTGTTAATGAGATGGAAGCCAGACTGACCTGCTATAATTTTCATCCAACAACAGCTAGCCCAGCTTTGGGTAGACTGACAACTCTCCATGACTGTGCCCCTTTCCTTCACTATGAATTGTACCTGGTGCTTTCAAGTTGTATGTATGGCTTTAAATTTACATTTTCCATCTGTCAGACTTGTATATCAGTGTGAGGGTTTATATACATGGATATTTGTAGTGATGTATATATGGATATCACACACATATGGAGGATGAATGGATGGATAGATAAGAGAGGGGGGGAAGGATAGAAGAAGGAAGAAAGATATTGCTGGCTCTGTTTTTTTTTCCATACAGCCCTGCTTAATATTGTTATAACTATCTCATCAACAGATGAAGAGTAATAATAGATCTATTATTTTTCCCTTGGACTAGGTACCATTGCATAAGGACAGTGGGTAAAGTTAGCAATGAAATTCAACATACATCTATATTATAATTACATGAAGTCTTCCATCTCTCTGTAATAAAATAGCCAGGGCTCATACTACACCATAAACTAGGTTCTATCACTCTACTGTTTAAAACCATAATGGTTTCCTCTCATACTCTCAGAAAATGCCAAGATCTTTATAAGACCCTGAGGGACCTTCAAATCTGACCCCTACTTTTTCGGGTTGGTGTCATAATATCATATGCTGACTCTGATGGTTCAGCTTCCCTGGACCACATGGGTGCTAGGCAAGCGTATTCAAGCCAAGATCTTATACCCTAGTTCTTCATTTCTCCTTCACAGCCCCTAGAACTATCCAGTAGATAGTCTATTTATTTCCATGCTCTAAAACGAGATGAGGCTACAGGCTTTTTCAGTTTCCTTTCCGATATATTTCTAATACAAGCATAAATTCAGCAACCTGTTATCATCTATTAAACAACAATGGATAAATCAGTGTCTTTGGGGCTAAAATCTGCCACATATGTAAATTCACATCCTCATTCTCATCCTTATCAGCATCATTTGTGGCTCTGGGGATCAAACCCAGGGTCTTACTTGCAGGAGGCAAGCACCATACCACCGAGCCACACCCTCAGTTTGCATAATAACTGATATACAATAATTAGATAAAATAATCAATAGATTGAATTTTAGCTTTCTAGCTGGCATGTCCCCCCCACACACACACACACACACCTGTCCATGAGCAGGTGCTGTCTCCTGGAGTGCTGATTTCTGAACAAAGTTTTCTATTTCCGATTAACCTTTGTGCAGCAGTGACCTGCTGACCAGTCTGTTCTTTATTGGGAGCCTCTCTCCTAACTTAGGAAATCCTCTGCAGTTTGTCCGGAAAGTCACCTCTGAGTTACCTTCCTGGTGTTTTTACTGGACTGCAGTAATGGAAGTCATCCCACATTTCCCTGAATCCTCAAACAATGTCCTCTGCTCTCTTGGTGTGACAAATAGCTATAGACTACCTCCTTGGAAAATGCATGTCTAAGCACTAGTGAGTGATGGGCTGAACTGTGACTTCCATGACACTTCATCATGAAAGATATCCACAAGGAATGCACGGATAGGTGCGCGCTGGTTCACGTGTCTGAGTTAATGAAGCAGCTTTATCAAGGCGGTTAGTTACATCCTCATTCTCTCATGCTAGATTTGTTAATTTTCTTAAAAAAAAAAAAAAGTCAGTAGTCTTCCATAAGCCTGGATGGCTAGCTTCAGGATTCTATGGAGTTACTTAGCTCATCACATAACCAATCCTTTTCTGTTTCAGTTGCAAGGCCTCGGGCAGGACCCTATTGGCTCATACGCCAGTGACACGAAAAGACAGTCCTTCTATTTTCAAGTGTTGGTCACATTAATTTTCCTTGTAAAACTCAAAAGGGCTATAAAATGACTTTTAGACAGCAGTTATGAGCAGTTACGGGTGGTACCTGTGCTTGGCTCTAAACAACCTAAGCATACATAATGCCACTGACTGGAGACATGGAAATAAAACCTACCAACAGTGAGATGAGAGTTCATGTTTCTTCCATGTAAAGGAAGTACCTAGAACATCAGTCAGAACGGCTCTCCCACCAGGGCAGCTCCCGCCCTTTCCATTCCCTCGTGGGTGTTGGAACTCACGTATCTTCCCCTCAGGACCCTGGTCTGAGGTACACACAAGCTGCTGGGGAACAACTTCCTAAGGCAAATATGGTAACTTTTTTGGTGCTTCTTCTTATTTCTAAATATTCTTGAACACAGAGTCAGCGCCTCTGTGGCATGTTCACATTCAGTGAAACTAGCATTCTGTGGACCTTGGAATCACCTACCAGAGCATGCTGACTGCGGCTCTCTGAGGGCAACTCAGCATCTACACATACATACATGCACATGCGTGCGCGTGCGCGCGCACACACACACACACACACTGTTGTTTATTAGTTGCTGGCATTTATTTTTTTTCTTTAAAATTCAGAAATGCTGGTGAAATTCAAAACATCTTATAATTATGCCTCAGATGGGAGCTTCTGATAAGATGGTCATAGATCCGCAGGCATTCCAACATTCTCAAATAGAGTAATCTGGTTGGATTTTTTTTTCTAGACTGCAGAGATCATAAGTCCACGGTAATCTAAAACCCTCTGGGTCCTGCCAGCTGCCGTCTCCTCATTTCCAGTTTCCTCATGCTATAATTTCAGTCTCATTTGTGAGAAACTGTGGACTTCCCCACCTTGGGAGACCGTCTTAAGTTACTTGCTATTCAGCTGAGCTATTATTTAATGAGCTAATTACACGTTAGTTAATAATAGAACATTTCTTCAACAGCCAGCCATCAAATATCCCCTTAAGCAAATTATCTGAATATCGCAGAAGAATGTCTGGAAATGGGACGGTCTGAAACAATGATTACAGAGCAACTGGCTGTTGTAGAAGGTGGGCATTAGATGCCAGCTCTGGGAGCACCAGAGACATCAGCCATGGAGGCAACCATTTTAGGGTTTTTGCTGTCCAAATGATGTTTCACATTAATTTGGAGTAAGCTTAGTTTTTATCAGTGTGTGACCACTGGGAAAGGGGTGAGTCCTATCGGGGTAGCCCCATTGCTAATCTCCAAACATGGGTTCCTGCTATGAAGGTGATGCAGGTGATTGGCCTCTGCGTTTGCCTGTGAACTTTGCTCAGAACACTTCTGTATCTAATCCTAGCCCCTGCTTGAAGAAGCACACACCTGGGTGTGCTAAGTGTTGATGACCGAAGACCCGGCGACAATCCCTGTAAGAAAGCATGTCTTTCCAGAGTTGAGTTGGGACCTATTTATCCTCAGACCATTCTTGAAACTTCCCAGCTCTGTTTGACTTGCTGCTACTCATATCAGCATATCACTGGCCCCACTATCAGTTGCACACAGCTGGAAAGGAAACCTTTCAAGTGGTTGGAAGTACTACACAGGATGGGGCAAATGAAATACGCACATCTCTTGGACTCCAGTGATGCCCCAGGCTACAGCTACAGCTCTTCCAACTGCCTCATTACCTCCCCAAGCTCCCTGTGGTCTCCATATAGATAGTAGGGCCTTCCTGACCCTTTGATTTCTGGGCTGCTTCCTAGTCCCTCCACACCTCTAACTTTCCACCCAGCGCCATAGCTATTGTGCTGAGGATATAGCTCAGTGGGTAGAGTGTGTGCATGGCCTGCACAAAGCCTTGGGGTTGATCCCCAACCCTGTAAATACCAGGTATGGTGGCAGGGCACAAGCTTATGATTCTAGTACTCAGGAGATAAATACAAGACAATCAGCAGTTGAGGCTACTCTCTTCTAACCGTGAGTAAAAGCATGTCCTACTTCCCCAATTACTGGGCTCCTCAGCGGATCTTGGCTGAGGTGCCAGATTCCGAACACTGTCTCCATTTTATATTCACAATAGATGCTCAGCTCTGAATTTTTTAAATTATATATTTTGATGTGGAATTGCACACAATAATTGTTTTTTGTTTGTTTATAGGAACACTAACAGTATTGGAAGCTGGAGAGAAGAAAGCACACAGTCCTAAGTTACTCAGATTTCTGCCTGGCTTTCTATATCTTGGAATTCTACTCTTCTTACACAGCAGGGCACATATTTTTGGTGAGGTCACACACACCCGGGGACATGATGTCATCTTGCACATTGTGTTACAAACAGGTTTAATAATACATTGCTGAATCTTAAACCCTGAGTGGAGCACTTCAGTCCAGCTGCCAGAGCCAGCGTCCATCTGGTAGACCTGTTAGGCAGCAGCCCCAGGAGCTCAGCATTTCCCCTCCTGAGACAGAGCAGAAATGAGTCCTACAGATGCACAGCTCGGCTTTAAAACAGAGGTGACGTCATCACTGTGACTGGCTTTTATCCCCCCCCCTTGTGCCTCCTCTACTTTCTCTGTGCCTCACTCTTCGCTCCTTCCTTTTCCTCTTCATTTCTATGATTTTTGTTTTATCCTGGAGACAAAACAGCTTCAGTGCAGCCAGCAGTTGGTTGACATTTATCACAGACAAATTAATCATAATCTTTCCCTACCTCTGTCCCTCTCAAGATAAAGAGTTACAAAGAATTCTATGACCCTTGATGCCACAAAATCCATCCTGGGATACACATGACTTTCTTCTCTTCTCTTCTCTTCTCTTCTCTTCTCTTCTCTTCTCTTCTCTTCTCTCTTCCTCTTCCTCTTCCTCTTCCTCTTCCTCTCTCTCTCTCTCTCTCTCTCTCTCTCTCTCTCTCTCTCTCTCTCTCTCTCTCTTGCCTCCTCTCCTCCCCATCACAATGTAGTGTAGGCTATATCATGTTTCCCAGGATCCCTCAATTTCACTGTCCTCTTGCTTCACTTCCTCAGCATTCCAAGGTTCTGGGATTACAGACATTGTCGCCCTAGTCAGCTTAGCTATAACTTTCAATGTGGTAAGGCTATACCCTCCACTGGTTGTGTTTATTTCTCCACGCCAATTTGTCCAATCCCGGCCCATCACTGCTTCCCTCCTCCCCTCCTCATTCTCCCCTAATCAGAGAGCCCACTTTCCTTTGCTCTCATCTGGCTGAGCACTTTTGTCAGGCTCCCTTTAGACACACAGTCTGTCAGGTATTCTCATGAGATTCCCAAGCACTCGCTAGAGTTTTCTCATATCACCTTGTGCTGATGATAATTACTGCTTCCACAGAAAGTATGACTCCCTCTGCAAAGTCCACCACAAACATCATTCATTCTCTCTGAAAACACCAAGATTCATCATAAAAAAATGAGGAGATTCAATAGTTGTGTAAGATAGACCCACGGTCAGCAGACCATATGTGTATGTGTGTGTATATGTATAATGTGTATTATAATGTATATGTAAAATGTATATATACATATGTTTATATATGTATATCACTTCAAGGATAAGAAAAACATTACATAAGAAACAAACCTCAATTCTAGAAAGCAGATAAATGGAAAATATTTGCCACTGGCCAAGAAACAGAGGAATTAAGTCAGCTGTAAGCCATAAGCAAAACTAAAATGCTCAATCCAGAGAGACATCACATAATGCCCAACAGCTCAAGATTTGTTGACTTTGTGTGTCTGGAACAATGAGTTAGAACAGAATAGATAAAATATGGAGGGAAGGATCTATCTCTCAAGGACTAGGCAAATAGGCAGTTCCAAAGTCCTCTGTGCCAGGCTGTCCTCTCTAGTTCACAGTTCAGAAAGTTCAAAACTTCTCTACTGCAAGGTCTTGTTTAAAAAAAAAATCTCAGCTCAACAATATCAAGTAACTGAACCATCCATATCTCCCAGGGACTAAACCACCAACCAAAGAGTACACATAGAGGGATCCATGGCCCCAGATACACAGGCAGAGGATGGCCTTGCCTGACAGCCATGGGAGGCGAGGCCCTTGGTCCTATGGAGGCTTGTTGCCCCAGAATAAGAGGATGCTAGAGCAGTGAGGTGGGAGTGGGTTAGTAGGTAGAGGAGCACCATCATAGAGGCAGAGGGGAGGAAAGAGAGGGAGAGAGGGAAATGGGATGGGGGAGGTTTGTAGAGTGGTAATCAGGAAGGGGGATATCATTTGAAATTTAAATGATTAATGATTAATAAAAAATGATTAATAAAAAAAATCTCATCTCCTTGACTCTGGTTTCAGTGGTTGTGGGTGAGCTAGCCCCAAGGGCATGAGAGCAGGGGAGCTGGCCCAACCCCTTGCCTACTATATCATTTAGGAGAGAGAGCCCTGCGCCTTGCCTGGGCATCACAGCCCAACTAGCCCTGATGGCATGGGCACAGATGAGCCAGCCTCAAGGACATGGTTCTGCCCTTTGCTGGCTGCAGCATCACATGGCACAGCCTGGGCAGGGCATGAGAGCTTGCCCCAGTGGTGGGGTGAAGAAGAGCTGTCAGGCTGGCCAGCTCAGATAGCTCTCAGACCTAGATCCAAAGCTTTGAATTAGCCCAACCCAACATCTACATTACTGATGAGCTGTTGGAGTGTGTGAAGGGCCAGTCCTACAGATCCAAAGCTGCAGGATCTCCATGACACGGGGCAACAACAGGATGTCCAAGAGGAGTCCCAGTGAGGCTCCAGTATTGATGGTATAACAGAAGTCAGAGCAACCACTCATTGCAATGAACTTTTACAAGCAAAATAGTACAGACAAAAGGATACACTGTGGGACACACTGTGACACAACATTTTTTTTCTTCTTTGGGAGGAACATTGCAAAGGTAGAGGATTTGTACAAGGTGACAGGAAGATGGGCAGGACTGGGATCCATGATGGGAAGTTTGTTTACAAAGAACCAATACAAAGTTAAAAAAGAAAACTCAGCTCTTGGTGTTTGCTTAAATCCTAAAGTAACAGCTGCCAATCAAGGTGCCAGGACATTTTCGCCTGGGAAATACACTTACCTAAATAACAGCCATAAAGGTCTAGATAGTGGGTTCTTCTGCTATGAAGACTTAGGTCCTATGCTGAAGCTAACAGCAGGCCTCATCTAAGCTTTTAGAACTGGGTATTTGAAGAAATCTTCCAAAGTACGATATGTGGAACAGAAAACAATCCTTTGGCCTTGCTTGTATGCACCCGAAAAGGTGAGTTGACTTGCAGAGAGAAGAAAATCCTGTAACTCCAAGAGTTTCTAATTAATGCCTTCAGGGAGCTAAAGGATTATCTATGGAAACAGTGTAATGAGAACCAGAGAATGTTTCAAAGTGAGAAAGGAATGGCACTGTAACAGAAGAGAGGGGGGGCACAGTAGTACTTGTATACATTGCTTTAATCTAAACAGCCACAGGGTTCCTGAACTGAAAGAAGAAATCAGAAAAATAAAAGTTCCTAGAAAGACAAAGTTGAAACATAAAATTAACCAAAAATAGAGCAATATTAAGGGAAATAACTGTGAAATTTCACCCAGTGCACTCTAAAAGAACAAATGGCCACATATACAAAGAGGAATCAGAATGACTGCCAATCAAACTGAAGGGAGAAGCCAAGAATGAGATGCCCTAAGAGCTAGAAAGGAAGATGGTATCCAACAAAGACAGTGACAAGAATGAGATGTCCTAAGAGCTAGAAAGGAAGATGGTATCCAACAAAGACAAGACAAGAATGAGATGTCTTAAGAGCTAGAAAGGAAGATGGTATCCAACAAAGACAGTGACAAGAATGAGATGCCCTAAGAGCTAGAAAGGAAGATGGTATCCAACAAAGACAGTGACAAGAATGAGATGTCCTAAGAGCTAGAAAGGAAGATGGTATCCAACAAAGACAAGACAAGAATGAGATGTCCTAAGAGCTAGAAAGGAAGATGGTATCCAACAAAGACAAGACAAGAATGAGATGTCCTAAGAGCTAGAAAGGAAGATGGTATCCAACAAAGACAAGACAAGAATGAGATGTCCTAAGAGCTAGAAAGGAAGATGGTATCCAACAAAGACAAGACAAGAATGAGATGTCCTAAGAGCTAGAAAGGAAGATGGTATCCAACAAAGACAGTGACAAGATGTTAGACAAGTATGAAAGGGAGGGAGGGAGGGAAGGAGGGAGGGAGAGAGGGAAAGAGGGAAGGATGGAGAGATGGAGGGATGAGGGAAGGAGGGAGAGATGGAGGGAGAGAAGGAGGGAGGAAGGAGACTTATATGTGAGAAGATAATGGAGTCTTTGCAGAGGAGATTCTTGGAGGGAGTAACACAAAGGGGAACTTCTGAATCTCAAGATGGGCATTTCTCTGCCATGTGGGTAGTAGTCCCAGTCTGGTTTACGCAGATTGGAGGGCTTCTATGATCTGTCCTGGAAGATAAACCCAGATAGAAAGCTAATGGCCTTGGACAGTTTAAGAGTTGGAATATGAAAATGCCAGAGCGGAACACATGACTCTCTGAAAGAATTAATGAATTGGTGCTGAGCCTGCCAGTGAGGTGGTGAATGAGGCTGACTGAATTGCAAATACCCCTGTAATGACATGGGTAAGGAACTGTTATGGACCAGAGAGGAAAATGGAGCAAGGACAACCTTGAACAATGTTGCACACAACAGCAGGCAGGGTGGCAGCTTCGGTGAAATCCACACAATAGTTAATACTGAGAGAACAGAAGGGGTTGAGCATATGCACATGGTGAGAATTGAGGCAGTGTCTCTTTTGTCACAAGAAGTTCCAAAATCTGAAACTGAAAAAAATATGAATATAAAATTATAACCACGCCATGGAAAGATAAATTGTACAAAATGACAACAGCTGCCCCTGTAAGAAGAGAAATGATGAGACAGGAGCTACTGGAGGCTGTCTTTAATTTGTTAGAAACCCAATTATTGTGTGACTTATATGAAACATTACATTAGTGAACAAACAAGACAAGAACAAAAATACCAGCAGGCGAGAAAGTGTCATTCCCTCCCTCTGTAGCATGTCCAAGATCTCAAGGGCCCCAGCTGCCTGTCTGTCAATCTCCTAACAGGAAGTGAGTTCCTTTAGGGCAGGAACCTGCTTCATTGTTTGTTTCCTGTTCAGTGTAATACCTGACACAGAGTTGGCATCCAGTAAGTAAGTCCTTATGAAAAGATTAGTATGCATCTACTGCACACTAATTCTACTATATATCTCGGAAATGAAACACAGATACTAATGCAAATAGAGATTTCCTGATATTTGAATGCATAACATATTTTTTTTCTCTTGAATCTTTTCTACAATGGACTGAATTTGCCAAATGCATCCATTATTTTGGAATATTTTTAAAGACTACCCCACTGTCTTGGTTATAGCTATGATGAGTCTTCGTCCTTCACAAATACTGAATTAAAAAGTTACAACTGTGTAATGACCGTTGCAGACCAAAGAGAATGTCCACCTCCTTCAATCCAGATTCCAAGTGACCATTGAAATGTTGTATTCTCTGTGTGTTCTCTACTAATCAGCTCTCCCTTTGGAACCCACACAGTTAGCTAACAGTTCTCTGAGTCTTTTCCAATGTATTCATGGTAACTTCTCTTTTGACATTTCCTGTGTGCAAATGATTCTAAGGTTCAAATGAGATTTTATGGACTTCCTTTTTGTATAATTTTTATATTCTCATGATAGTACATTGATACTATAACATTGAAATCCCATGAATCAGTATATAATCCTTTTTGCAGTTTCAACTAATCTGAAATTTTTACTTGCACACATTTATAAACTAATCCAAAACATTAGTTGAAAATAAAAATGGATGGTCTTGGCATAAACTGAGTTCACAATCTGTGCTAGTGAATATGCCCCAACACAGGCTTTGGGCCAATTACAATGTCCCTTCATTTGTGATACTGTTCAGATGATATGTATTCATTTCGCCTTTGAAGAGAAGCTTTGTCAAATGCCCCCCCCCCTTTTTTTTTGGTCAAATGCCCTCTTTAGGCAACAGCAAAGGCAGCCAGTTCCTGTGCAGACGATGCCAGCATTCATGCTAAAGCCCCAAGAATCTTTACAGCTCTTGTGGCTACTGGGTTTCTTCAATACACCAATGGTAAAAAGAGGAAAAGGTTCTGGACATGGCACACACTTCTCCCAATGAGGGGCTTCGAATAGCTCGTCAGCCACCAACTCCTCCATGGGTCAATCTAAAGGTGAAATTAACACCATCATCACTCCATCACCTTTCAATAGCACCACCAGCTCTAGGGACCAAACCTTTAACAGGTGAGCCTTTTGAAGTGATGCTTCTTATGTAAAATCATAACAGTTCCAGTCCCATGATACTCAGCAGCATGGCCCCAATCCCTTGGTGGAGAGCGTTTGGGCTGTGAGAGTCAAGGCCTAGTCGCACTTCTGAAATATTTAAATAATAAATTATTTCCTTGCATTTCCACGAGGAGTGGTTGGATTTTGGCTTCATTGTAGACTTAGCAAACATCTTGAACTGGGTTTCAAATGCCTTTCATCCTCTATAACTAAAATATATTTAGTTAAGCACTACCCCACTTATTTTATTTAAAGTCCAAATATACTTTATAGGAAATGTTGCTCACATTTTTGTGATTCATTTACATGTGAAATCATCAAAATACTATTTTGAAGTTTTTGATATCTAAGAAGACTTTGCAAGCATTTTATAGGCTGGTTTTTTTTTTTCCTTAAAAACAGGGAACTTCCCTGTGCCAAGAATAAACAAATTGGAAGCACAGGAGGCAAGAAGTTCTTAAAATCTCCCAAACACAAAAGGTTGAGGGGGGTCTAAGCTGGGCAAGCCACCTCCGCTCATACTTTTGTTTAATGTGGTCGCTGGTTTCCTCTCAGGCCAACTGTGTAAAGCCGGGTGGCGATGCGGGGCACGGGGCAAAAAGGAAGGGAAAATAAAGAAGAAACAGAGGTAACCTTCAAGCCAGGCTCGGTTTCCCAGGCTTCTTTCAGAGAAGCCGGTGACATCAGACACCAGGACAAGGAGGCACCACTGTGTAATTATTCCCAAAACTGGTGTGTAAATCTGGCTCTAAGCCAAGCCTCCACAGAGCCCGTGGCCCCCAGCCCTTACCTTCAGCGGTGGCCTTGCTAGTCACCTGCCGGCTGGCCACTCATTAACCCATTCTGAGCTCAGCCATAAATCACCAAGTCTTGCTACTTCCCCAAGCCAAGAAGCAACCTCATCATGTGCTTTGACTCTGCCAAAGGGGTTCTGCCCAGTTTTGATTCTGTTCATGTCCCATGGACTCTTACGGGGGAACGGGGTGGGGGCCATGGCAGCGTGTGGGCAGAGCTGAGTTGTACCATACCACAGGCGAGCGCTTTTCTGGCTCTCCAAATTGTCTCCCCCTCATCCTGGCAGATTGCTAAACCTGGTACTTTGGTTCCCAGAGGCCGGCATCTCTGAAATTTAGGTCCACTTCCAAATCTTGTGAGCAAAATGCAAAGCACTCCCTGCCCGGCTTTCCGAGGCAGTTGGCGCCAGAAAACTATCTGCATTTTTTCCCTTTTACATCCTAATTCCGAATTTAGCTCTCTTTTTACATTTGGCCTTAGAATCCAAGGAAAGGGGAAGGATAGATTCCAAAAAGGAACATTATTTAGCCCAAGTTAACCCACACTTAAAAAAAAATACTGAAATAATCACACTGATAAAGCTTTTACATGTGCATTGGCGGGAATTTCTAAGTAAACCAACTGGGAAACTGAAAAAAAAAAAGTACTATTATTTTTCATGTACAACCTGCACCCAAAACCAGTTAACACTCAATTCTTTGTTTTGTTTTGTTTTTTAATTGGGAGGCAAATCATTTATCTCTTCTTTTACATTGTCTCTGAGCCAGTGGAAAAATAAAACATCCACCACACTTAAAAATGATCAAATATGTATGTGGTATTTTCACTAGAAATTGAAGAGGTGTGTCTGGTTGTGTTCAGTCCATTTATTCAGGGCGTGTTCCACCTGTCGCCACTTACAACAAGCCCCACCCACCCTGGTGCTAAAAACACAATTCTGTTATTTAAACCCCAGCTTCTCGGAGAAGCTAAAGAGGCTGGATAATAGGATGCAATTATAATTTGTTCTTTGTGGGTTTTGCAAACAAAGAATGTGTTTTCCTTTCTCTTGGTGCTCACAGGAAGCCACTATGTCAGGGAAACCCGATGCTCTTTCCAAAGCTGTTCAAAATGCCTTTGTGGAGGCTTGGCTTTGAGAGAGTGTCATTACTTTTATTTTGCTTTAGCTCCTTATAACCCTCTTACGGGCTGTTCATGCGGAGACATGGGGCAGAAGAGAGGGAAGGAAGAAAGGAGAGAGGGAGGGAGGGAGACTGGAGAGAGAGAGAAGATGGAAAAGGGAGCCAGGAAGGAACAGGGAATGGAGAAAGGGCAGAAAAAGGGGGGAGGAAAGGGGAGGGAAAGAGAAATGAAGGAAGAAGAAAGAAAGGGGAAAGAGAGGGAGGGAGAGGGGAGGGAGGGAGGGAGAGGGAGAACACCTACAGATAATAGAGTAGAAGACAGGCTAGAGACCTTACACAGGAGACAGAAAGCACAAGGAGGTGAACGCTGCCATTGGTTGAGCTAGGATCTGCACAGGGGGGGGAACTAATGTTAGCCTAAACCAACACCAGCCAAAGGAACCACAAGGTTCTAAAGACAACCTTGCGGGTGCTGACAGGCTGTGATCTTCACTGCCCTTAACTCCCACATTTTCCTGGGTTCCCTTTCAGGCGAAAGGGGGGAGTGGGGGTCATTAATATCACAGTGGCATTTCTGCCAAGAACAATGGCTGTCTGTCATCCCTATGATTGGCTAGATTAAAACGTGTGGTTTTTTTTTTTTTATAATCATACGTGTAAGGAATATTACAAACCTGAATCATAACATTTGAGCAAACTGATTCCCCGCCCCACTTACTTTATAACTGTCCATTCCCGATACAGAGAGGAGGCACCCTTTCTCCCCTTTCTAGCCATCTGCTGCAGCAGACAGCTGCCCAATCAGAGTCCCCTCTCCTATCTCCAGATCTCCCTACTTCCGTCCAAACATCACAACTCCATCTTCATCCCAGTGAAGCACCTTGAAATGACCTGAGCCGCTCCCCCCTCCCATCTCACCACACCCATCAGTGTAGGCGCTGTCAGTTTGAGCCTGTTAGGCTCTCCAACAGCTATTCTTTCCTTCCTAATTGCCACCGCTGGCCCCTCTTCTCCTGGCCCTAATCACAGCAAGTTTCCTGCCTCTCACACCATGCTTCTGGCCTGTTCTTTATTTCCATTTTTTTCCATCCAATCAAATACAAATATAGCCAAATTAAACTTCTCTCATGCCTCATTGCTTGATTAATGCAGATTTTTAAACTACCTAATGACATGTGTTGTAAAGAGCTGCCTGCCCTTCACTCAAGAGCTTTAAAAGACAACCGTGCCAGAGAACCTCAGATCTCCCCTATCATCCTATCACTGGTGCCCTTCAGTCTTCTGGGCCTGTGTGAGGTCTAAACCCACGATTCCCTGAACACAGCTCTACAGTCAAGTTAGCCTGTTCTTCTGTGGTTTTACCATTACTCCTTCAAGAATGTTTTATTTAATTCTTTGAGAATTTCACACAATGTATTTTCTTCATACTCATCCCATACTCCTCCCTGTAACTCTTTCCAGATCCATGCTTGCCTCCCTGTGCCCACCCAACTTCATGTCTTCCATTTTAAAATAACTTATTGACTCAAATTTATACTGCTCACTTGTTCTGCCCCATGTTTGTATATGAGTGTGTGTGTGTGTGTGTGTGTGAGTGTGTGTAGTATATGTGTGCGGTATATATGACTGTGCATTTATATGTGGTATGTGTGAATGTGTGTACGTGCATGTGAGTGTGTGTACAGTCTATGTGTATCTATGTGCAAGTGTGTATATATGGGAGTCTGTGTGTGAATGTGTGTATCTATGTGAGTGAGTATTTATGTATGTGTATATGGGTGAATGTGTGTATGTGTGTGTCTATATGAGTATGTATGTATATATGTGCATATGTCTGAGTGTATATATGTATATATGTGGGCACATGTCCACATGTGTGTCTGTGTGTCTGTGTGTGGTATATGTGATTTTGTGTGTGTGATATATGTGTGAATGTGTATATATATGTGTGAGTGTGTGTGAGTGTGAAGTATGTGCATGTGTGTATTTATGTGTGTGAGTATGTATATATATGTGTGTGTGTGTTTATATGTGCATGTATGTATAGGTGTGTGTCTATGTGTGTGAGAGTATCTGTGTGTGTATCTGTGTATGTATGTCTGTGTGTGTTACCAGAATATGTTTCTTTTATAAAGTACAAGTTAACTTATGCCTTATTTTTCTAAAAGTTATTTGGAAAGTGCAGAATTGGAGCAAAAGGAAATATCAACTTGATGCCTCTGAGAAATCCTTACAAACCATTCTGGTGATGGAGTGTTGAAGAGGGGGAGTTTAGATCCAGGACATCGCTACAAAAATACCAGAAGCTGCCATTTTCTAGACCTTACAATGCTCCTACCTCTTCTGCCCAAACATTCTTCATATAATTTTGTTGATATAGTTTATCACAACTAGTTAAGAGTGTATTCTGACATTGCCACCCTGCAAATGTGTCAGAAATCTAAAATGGGTTAGCCTGATTGAATTAGGTCATTTGCAAATATTTTCCACAATTCATTTCATTCATTTACAGCATCCTGAATTTCTACAAGGACTCCATAAATATAGTACTCATGAATTTACCCCAGACAACACTGTCTGCAGCTCTAACCAACAACTGCACCAACTTCAGTGTTTTTGTTGGAGAGAAGGAGAGCCCCCTTGTGAATGAGCTTGAAAGGTAGAAACAGATATTCATTTGCACTAGATTGGGGCTGTTTAGACATTCAGCCATGTATACTGACCAACTGCTGGGTTCTCACCCTCTCCAGGATGCAGACAGACATTATGGATCTATGTGGCCTGTACTGTGTAAGCCAGAGGTTCTCCACCTCCCTAATGCTGCAAGTCAGGAGGTACTATCCCTCCTGTGGACTGTAGCCTTGTCCTCAGGCACAGCTCACCAAGGGCATCAAGCATGGCTTCAGTTAAATTCTTCTCCCAGGCTTCTCCACATGCTAGTTTTACCCTTAAACCAACCTTCTTCGTGAGTAAACAAATAGTTTCACATATTGCAGGAGTCCAGAATCTCAGTTGTTACATTGCATGGCCTTGGACTATAATTACCCTAAGTTAATCACTGTGGAACCCAAAGGTATTAAGACGGAATTGATGAGGCTACCCTAAGTGGAGTTCACTCCTGGGACAAGAAAAGACTGGATGGAGCCCACAGAAATGGTGCAGAGATGTCTATGCTACTGGTGGGTGCTGCTGGGGTATGGCTACAGCTCATCCTTGGTTATTTATCATCCAGTTACACCATCAATCTAGATACATGCTCTCAAAATGTCTGTTCCACCAGCAATAGGAAGCCTCTCCAACAGACAATCCAAATTCTCAGAGTTAGCGAATCAACCTGAGTCTAGAATTACTGAATGCTATGTGGCATGCATTGACCCTCTCCTATCCTACAGACTATTCCTAAACAAATTTTTCTCAGACTTGTGGTACCCTGCCTTAGGAGGTCCCCTCCTCTCTCTCCTCTTTCCCACGATGTTATTACCAGCCCACATGTAAGTACTGTTTACCCAACATCATCTAGGTGCAACCTGGTACCCCTCCCAGCACCCCTGCCTTCTGGCTTCCTTGTGGCTTCCAGGATTTGAGATTCCATGAAGCCTTTCCTTGGAGCCATTGTTGTCCCACTCAGGTGATGTTGATCTTAGATATCACCTTAATTGGATCTGGGATCAACTGAAAGACTCTGGGTGAGTCTGTGAGGGTGTTCCCTGGAAGGCTTAACTAAGAGACAAAGTATGGAGAACCTTCTTTTGGCAGTGGAGACATAAAGACGTGGGGAAAAGCATCTCTGCCTTTCACCTGCCCACCCATGACTGGGAAATCCATTATCCCTGCTGCTGCTGACACAGCCGCTGTGAACGATGCTCTTCCTGCAGCTGCTGACATCCTTTGTGAACAATAGAACTCAGTTTCTTTAGCTTTTCAACGTAAACTGAAGATCAGAGACTCTGCAGGAATCCTGCACTGGATTGGGACTGTTTAGACAGTCAGCCATGTCTACTGAGCAGTCGCTGGGTTCTCAGCCTCTCCAGCATGCAGACAGACACTGTGGGTCTGTGTGGCCTGTACTGTGTAAGCCAGAGGCTCTCCACCTCCCTAATGCTGCAACTGTTTAGTACAGTTCCTCATGTTGTGGTGACCCCCAACCATAAAATTATTTGTTTGCTACTTCCTAACTATATTTTTTTCTACTATTATGAATCCTAATGTAAATACTTGGTATACAGGATATCTGAGAGTGACCCCTGCAGGGGTTACAACCCACAGGTTGAAACCACTGGCATAAGCTAATAGAACTAATAAGCTAATACGCTTTTATAAATTGTACTTATTCTATCAGGACCTTCCCCCTCTAGAGAATCCTGACTCAAACAACCCAGAGAGGCAAAGGGACAAACCTCTGAGGGCCAACTTCAGACTATTTGGAGATTGAAGCTACAAATTGTTCCTTCTCTCTGCAAAGCCTTTCTTACTTGTGTACTATCGTTGGGCACACTTTATAATGGCTTCTCAGTAGGAGCACTTTACCCACTGCAGCACTGAGAGGCCAGCTCAGCGATGTCTGCAGGCTTGCTATCATTTCTTGGGGAAATCTTCTGACTCCTAACCTGGCTCCTGTGTTTAACACATTGTAATAGAGTTCGAACGTAACAGCAATCGTGCTGTTATTTCAATTTCTCATTTTCTGCGTAATGAAGGCCAAGATAATATGTAACAGATCCCTGACAATCCCATTAACAAAAGTTAGCTGAGAACTGGACAAATGAAACAGCTCCCAGGTTGGAAAAGAAAGCAACAAGAAATAGATATATCAGGAAAAAACAGAGTCCCTTGGTCAGCTGCTCAGGAGGCCAGTGGTTCTATGTGGGAATGGGATTTCCCTTGTCTGGTGTCTTCTCTGGAGTAGACCTTGGAAGGGTTATCACTTCTGAGGTCTGACCATCTGAAAGCCTATTTTCTAAGAATGTGATTCCTGCATCCTTGGGAATATCTTAGAGTTTGAAAACTGTAGTAGGCTCTTTATTCTGGCAGCAGAGATGGCTTACAAATTTAGTACGCTACTGGCCTGTTTTCTTTGGGTCCACGTGGGCCCATAGTCTGGTACTGAAGCCAACTCTCTTAATCCATAGCTTCATGATTCTAGACAACAGTGTATTCTAAAAAGCATCTCTGTGGGCTCTGCTCACCCTACAGCCCCTCACTTATCAGCTACAGCCATGGTGTCAGCCCTGGGCCTTGAAGCAACTTGAGAAAAATGTCTTTATGGATGTATTCCCTGGTAGAGCGTTCTCTGTAGCTGAGTCGTCACACTGACACTAGTGTCTGTGTCATCCTGAAACACTCAGCAAGAGTGGCTCAGAAGATCACCCCATTTTTATTGTCTGCTTAACCTGTGTCGTACCCCCCCCTACTTACACTCCCTGCCTTTATTCTTACAAACCATGACCTGAAGTCAAAAGAGTGGCGTTTCTGTGTGACAAGTATTCCTGATTAGCTCTCTGGCTTCTCTTTCCCTAACTATTCTCTTCCTCGTTTATTTCAGATCATAATTCATAAGGCAATCTGCTGTCTCTAACTTAAAAATAAATGCCACACTGGGACACTTCTTGCTTCATTAAGCCCCAGCCTTATGTGTTCCAGTGAATCCACAGCCATCTTCTCTGTCGATCTAAATGGAATGACGTCATCACAGTGCTCCTTACTCTCTAGTGCAGTCTAGGAAAATGATCAGCTCATAACATTCTTGCCACAAAAGCCCAAGGACTTGAGTCCAGCATGGGTGTACAACTAGATCCCAGTACTGGGGTCAGTGTGCAGACAAGCAGACTCCTGGAGTTCATTGACTAATCAGTCTAGGCAACCTGAGAAACTTCAGTTTCAGCCAGAGACCCTGTCTCAAAATACATGGTAGAGCAATTGCTCAAGGTACTTGAGCTCTGGGCTCCATGTTTACCTTCACACACATGTTAAAGTACCCACATATAAATATGTATACACCATCATGAATGTATACAATTACACTGAGAGAAGGAGAGGGAGGGAGGGAGGGAGGGAGGGAGAGAGAGAGAGAGAGAGAGAGAGAGAGAGTACTAAATCTCTCTAATGGCCCATCACCACAATTTAAACTGACTCTAATATATGCAACTTCATTTTAAATTTACAGAGGCATTCTATCCCTTCTCTTCTGGCCATACACCATGACCTCACTGTATTTCTGCCATACTGTCACCTGGCCTGTTATGCTTTGGTATAGCAGCTGAGTCCCTGCCTTAGTGAATTTATACCTACTGAAATCACTACCCAGGACATCACCCCAGATAGCCTGCTCTTACTGTAAGGGCCTGCATTATTTCCTCTACTCTTAGCCTGCTCTGTTTTTAATGACATGCTACAGACTAGCTTTTTGAAGTGATCTGTCCTCCAGTACCATCAGTAAATCACACAAAGTTCCATATGGCCAGGGTTTGTTTCCCTACATGAAGACTACATTCAGCAGACAAGGCACTGAATAGGTATTCTGGCAGACATTTCTCCACTAACCCTGGCTGTCTCTGTTCATCTTACACTGGGTAGAAGGCACACCCAACTTGGCCCTTAATGCCATAGCTTCAAATTCTAACAAGGCATCAAAGGCAGAACCTGAATGCATGTATGTCTTACTTGTACAAAACAACAGTTGACAGACAACTTCCTTCTCTGGAACGAGACCAGGTCTAGGCCCATCTCCAAACATGTCCGCCGTTCAGTAAATCTCCCACTGAAATGTGAATTAATAGGACGGACGGACCACTTCCAAACACTGGTACCAAAACTCAGAGCTGTTGCTACACTTCAGGATGCAAGCAACAGAAATTCAGATCCAAACTAGCCTGGAGACTGAACATAATTTATTTACTGACGCTTTACTTAAAAACCAAACAAGATAAAGGGCTGGAGAAATCTACTATCATTTAAAAGAACTAACTGCTCTTCCATAAGACTGCCAGTACTCATAACTGGTGGTCCACAACCATTAGCAAAGGTGTGTATGCAAATATAAAGCCAAATAAAAAAATCTTAATATCTAAATTAAAGACCATAAAGTGAGAGCTCAGCTTTGGGTGGGGCTTTCTTTAAACCACTGTCTCCACCCTCACTGAGGTGGAAGGAACATAGCAGAAGAGGGGCTGAAAGAATTTGATGGAGAGGTGTTGTGAAATATCACCCTCTGGACATGATGTGACTCTTATGTGAACTCCCAGCTGCTGTGGTTGCCAGACCTGCACAAAATCAAAAGTTAAATACACCAATATGGATGGGGTATTCTCAATGCTTCATCCTTAGCTGAGGAGAGAGTAGAAGCCAATGGCGGTTATGGAAGGGAGGGTTACCTTTCTTTTGGAGGGGGTGGGTATTAATGGTTGCCCATGCAGCAGATGACCCTACACACAAGTTTATAGGTGCAGTGGATGACCTTGCACACATGATTATAGGCAGCACTAAATGGATTTAGTGGGATAGAAATGGGCGATATACTAGGTGGTGACTCAGACAGAACTGGAGGGAAGGAATAGGAAATGTAGAAAATGGATATGACCAGCATGCATTGCATACATGTATGTACCTTCAAACAATAATAGAATTGAATAGAAATTACAATTCTGAAAATACAGCATTTTCCACAAGGAACAAAAAAAAGTGGTACCCATGGATTAGGTTTCTCCTTTAGACAGGATAAGGAAATGAGGAAGGGCTACTGTTTGCTTTCTTAGAGTGTTTGGGCTCCATCCTCTCCCTCACCTTCCAGAGGGTCTCCAAAACTTACTTGGACTTCTCTGTCAGCAGCAGTGTCAATCAGTTGTGAGGAAAAGCCTTCTAGCTACACAACAAAGCCTTGAGTTCCAAGTTCAAGGACTGCTGTTTTTTAAACAGAACACCCATGCCTTGAACTTCAGGATTTTTCCAGAAAGGGTCTGTATCATAGGCTTGAGTAAACTGATGAGCTCTCTGTGGACCACTGATTTTCCAAATCCATCCCCAAGCCATGTCCAAGAACAACCATAGTCAAGTAAGTGAGTTTTTTTTTTTAATCTGAAAAGACCCAACTTACAATTTAGACAGCAACAGCCATCTGTAAAGAACTGCTCTGTTCAGCTGTTCATGCCCATCCTCTGAATTTATAGCCATCTGTCACTGGGGAAGTTCAAGGAAGAAGAAAGGACCTCTGACTCTATCTGTGTCCACTCCAGCCCAAGTTGTCTGAATAAAACAATGTCAAGGTCAAACAATTCCCTTGTGTGAGATCAACCAAATTAGCATCCATTTTCTGTGAATAATTAATGAAATAATTCTGCATTTTATTCCAAATGATGTAATAAGGGAAGCGATATTTGATCAAGTAAATGTAAAATAACAGCTACCACTGCAAGTTAGTGTGGTCATCAGAGAGGAAGTTGCTCTTCTGCGATACTCAGAGGAAAGAAAGAAAATGGGGGAAATCACTGGAGTGCACAGAGACACATGGACACAACCCCTACAAGACAGTCCATCTAGGAACTTCCCCAAGAGCAGGAGAGTGCCACAAATGGCTACCCTGAGGAAATCACAGAACCGTGGGCTAGCTCAGACAAAGTAAGAAGTGTTGTCCTAGCCCAAAGTAGGATGTGTTGTCTTCTGTTTCTTGGACTGTGGGCACATTCATCAAAGTCATACTGCTGGTCACTGCACCAGTCTCCTTGAGGCCATCCCCACTTGGACCACTCTTCAATGTCATAAAATGAGGAAAGGTTTATCATTTAGTGACCATTTGTCAATCCATGCTTACCTGGTGACAAGCTAAGCTCCTGGCTTTTGAATGTACCAGACAATAGTATCTGTCTTACATACCAACAGTGAACTCAGTACACAAATAAGACTCTTGCTGTCTTCCATGTGGGCTCTACCTCTCTGTGTTGTTTTGGAGTGGGGAGGGAGGATCTTCTGCATGTGTGTAGGTGTTGATGTGTGTGCAGGTACACTTGGAAAGCAAAGGGCAGCTTTGGCTGTCAATGTCCAGGAATTATGCTACGTTGTTGCTGCTGCTGCTGCTGCTGCTGCTGCTGCTGCTGCTGCTGCTGCTGTTGAGACAGGGTCTCTCACTAGTCTGGGGATCACTAATAAGCCTGGATAACAGGCTCAGTCCCAGTGATCCTCCTGCCTCTGAGTTCCCAGGCCTAGGATTACAAGCTTAAATCATCCATTGCAGTTGGCCTTAAAAAGTAGGCAGGTCCTGACAATTAAAATCAGCCCCTTGTGCTTCCAAAGCAAAACTCTACAGAGTGAGCTCTCTCCACTGTCGATGAGTGGATCGTTCTCTTGTGTGTGTTTTTCGAGGATTGGCAGTTTTTAGAAGGGTTCTACAAAGAAGTGGGTACCAAGAAGAAACCACAGGGGTGGCAAGACAGCTCGATGGACTTAAAAGTGCTTCCTGCTGAGATTGGTGAGTTCTATCTCTGAGAACTACATGGTAGGAAAAAGCTGAACCCAGGTGTTGTCCTCTGACTCTACACATATGCCATGGCCCACATCTCCTTTCCTCCTTTCCTGTATAAATAACCATAATCTTAAATTTAAGATAAAATGGTATTCAAAAGTTTTTGATTGGTTTGTTTTATTTATATGAGTGATTGAAAATCAGAAGGAATTTAATAAACACTTATATGTGCATGCTATTTTCCTACCATGTACACTATTAAAACATATATGTAGCAAGGTGTCATAAATATGCTTTAGCTAAGTGTGTTAATCACTGTGACTAGCCCAATGCAATGGCAAGAACAGATGCTGGGAAGACACAGGGTTAACGGAGGAACAAGGGTATGCAGTGTTGCCTAAGGCTGAGGGGAAATAGGAGCTGCAACAGAACTGCAAGTGAACTATGAAAAATACAGAGAGAGTAGATTAGACAGAGGGAGAGAGCATGGGGGGATGGGAGGGCAGGAGACACTGCTGAGACTGGACTAAGAGTGACAGAGGAGAGTGTGCTCCTTTGAGATGCAGGAAGATGTAGGTGGTGTATGTGTAAAACCAATCAGAATTAAACACAAAGACAGCTTCTAGGAAGAGAAAAGCTAAGAGACCATCTCAGCCCTTTTCTCTGGCTTTGCTGCTGAATTCCAAAGGAAAAATAGGATGAGACGGGGCTGTGTGTGTAGTTCTATAATATTCAGTTTAGAAAGTAAAAAAAAAAAAAAAAAAAACTGAAAATGAAGAAGCTTTCAACTCTGTGAAATATGGATTGCATTTAGTCCATATTATACAAACAGAAGTGATTTTCTGGTTTTGTAAACCTGCTGTATCTGATGATCATACTATGACCAGCTCTTTTCTCCCTAGCCTAATAAAATACAAATTATGGATAGCACTTTATTTTGTAACATCAGCTTTAGAATAAAAGTGCTCGGCTTGAAAAGGTTGAACCCCCAAAGCCAAATGTTTCCAACATCTACTGCAAACACATAAGCTGGAGTTCTTAATTGCTTAAGATTTTGGCTTCTTCATCCCTGAAGCGATTGAAAGAATGCTATTCACGTCGACCACAAGAGGCTTAAGAGCCGCGCTCAGCGCTGCATCCGCATTCTCCGATCTGCCTGATAACAGGAGAGGCCGTCCAGATTCTCACTGGCTGCCTAGGTCTCAGGGCTTCTCCCACGGGTGTGCAGGCAGCGAGGTGAGTCAGCACCACCCCCAGAGCTTCTGGAAACATCTACTATTTGAGGAATGAGGAACTTGGGCACACGGGGCATGAGATCAGCTACTTTTAGGGACACAATGGTTGTTGGGCTCAGTGAACTCCCAGGATGAGGACACAGGGTTCCTATGTTGTCTTTGAAATGCTGGCCCCACAGGGATGATTGGAGACACATTTTCCCAAAGGTCCTCCAAGGGAAAGAAGAATCACTTGTTTTCCACAAGGGCAGATAGTTTTAGAGCACTGTCCTTCCCAAACAGCTCCCTTCCTTCCAGAAGTCAAATGTGTCCTAAGGTTCCAGGTTTCATGTGATCTTCAGATTATGAAAGTCTCCCCTTTAAGAGAGACATCTGCTCTGTCTGTTGCTCAGATATTGAGATGAAAATAATTCTTGTAGCTATTTGACTATGTTTAAAGATTTTTCAGATTTTCTAAATCGTTTCCTTGGGCATGGACCATGTGTCCTAGGTTTCGTCCCTTTCATGTACTTATGATGTTAGGAATGAAGGATGAAGAAGGAAAGGGAAGGGAGAAGGAAAGGCATAATCTGTCAGATTGTGTGGCTGCAGGCGTGTGTTTGCATGTGCATACCTGTGTTCGAGTGCACTTGGAGGCCAGAGGACAACCTCCAGTGTGTGTGTCCAGTGTGATATTAACTTCTATTTATTTATTTATTTAATCTGCTTTGTTATTCGAGATGTCTTTCCCTGGCCTCGAACTACGTAAGTAGGCTAGACTTGCTGTCTAGTGAGCCCCAGGAATCTGTCTGTCCTGTCATCCCCCTCAGAGCTGAGATTACAAATTCAGGTCAGTTTGGTTGTCCTGCTTGGTGATTTGCCCTGGGAACCAAGTGTGCAATACACACGCCTGTGGAGGACATTTCTCATTCCATCCACTGCACCTGGAGGATCCAGAGGCATCCCAATGTCTGCCGCTGCTCCTGATGGCCCGCCATTACTAGACTAGGTCCTCTTGCTGAAAAGACATCCACACACTTTGACTACAGGAAAACAGAGATATCAACCTGAGCTGGCCAGCTTTCATCGTGCTGGAAATCACTTCCTGGTGGAAAGGAGGCATCAGCGTTTTCATCCAGCACTGGATGACACGTGCCACAATCTTTACCTGCTGGTGAGCTATACCTGCTGGTGTAACAGCGGTGGAACTGTTTGTGGGAGTAAACAATCACTCTTGATGGGATTGGAGACCTGCTCACTAGGAGGGGTTCGTGCCTAATACTGTGAACATGGTCTGTGGGTTTGTGCTGCCCCTATCCTCAGTCAGAGAGACTTCTTATGGCAGTGGGGAGTTGCTAATGCAGACAGTTGTTGCTGTTAGAAGTGCTGAGGATAAGAGACTGGGTGCTGGGCCTGGGAGCAACATCGCTCCACAGGTTCAGGGAACATCACGGAGGAGCAGGTATAAAGAAAGTAAACATCAGAGGATGGGGAGGGAGCTGTGAAATTCTGACCTCTGGACGTGCCACGGCTGAAGCAAACAAAAACTCAAGCATCTGTTGTTACATACACACAATATAGACAGTCAAAGAAGTATAGCACAGGGAGAGAGGGGGCTCCAAGGCCCTGTCTGAGGAGTTGTTAATAGTTGATGGCTGTCAGGGCAAGGAGAGCCACCTTTCTTTGAACGTATGGCCACTGGGAAGTTGCCCCTAGCCCCGCAGATGGCCATCTGCATGCCTTCTCACTAACTGGAATCAGTCGCTAAATAGTCAAATAAAGGAGGACATAAAGTTAGGACAGAGATGAGATAAAAGGCTTCTGGGGAGGCCAGTAGTAAGGATGTGGGGTGGGTTTGATCAAGACACACTTATGTGTGTATGAGATTTTCAATGAACAAATGAAAATATCCTATAGAAAAAGAAACAAATAATTTCCAGTGGAACCAGTTTCAAGAATTTTCTTAGTTTTTAGTCTTCTGGTTGAACAATCTTTAACCTTTTTTTAAGCCAATTGTTCCTATTTGTATGATTCCATGTTTGTTGAAATGTTAAATGACCTTAAGGTATGTAGATACCCAAGTCATTCTGGGCTTCTCCAATGAGATAACAAGAGACAGACAGTGGCAAACAGAAGAAATGTCTTCCCTGGGTTGTGAAGGGTTGGAAGTCTAAGATCAGGTGCTGGTACATTCCTCTCTGAGGATGACCTGCCTCCCAGTTCACTGGCGGCCATCTCCGTCCTTGGTGAGATTCCTGAGATTTCTTCTACATGGGCTCCCATCCCACTGGTGAGGACTCATCTTGTGTCACCTGGTCAATGCCCAAGTCCTCCCTCCAAGTACCATGACACTAGGATCACTTGGAGGGAGGTTCTGCATTCAGTCCTCAGCAGTGACTAAGTTTATTATCCAACTGTCCTCCCTGCAAACTCACAGAATCAGGAAGACCAAGCTTTGAGTCAAACCTGTACAAACAGATGCTTTGCCCAGAGCCAAGGCGTTAGCAAAGAAAGAAAAGAACTGGCAGAGTTCTGAGCATGGAAATGGTCTGTAGTAAGTAGTGGTCGCGTGTTCTCTTCTGTCTGGTGGTGATGGTGGGGAGCTATGGCTCTCTCTAAATGGAGTTTGGCTGGATTGCTTAGCATCAACAGAGCAAGGCTGTGAAGAAAAGCAAGGGAGGGAAGAAAGGGGAAAGGAAAGGAAGGGAAGGGAAGGGAAGGAAAGGGAGAGGAGGGGAAGAGGGGAAGGGAGGAGAGGGGAGGAGGGGGGAAAGGAAAAGGAGGAAGGAGAGAGGTGGGAATGAGAGGGGAAGGGAGCAGGGGGAAAGGAAGGGGAGTGAAGGGTAGGAGAGGAGAGGATAGGGGAGGGGAGCAGAAAGAGGAGGGGAGGGGATGGGGAGGGGAAAGAGGAGAGGACAGGACAGGGGAAGGGAGGGAAGGGGAGGGGAGGGGAAGGAGAGGGGAGGGGAGGGGAAGGAAGGAGATGGGAGGGGAGGGGAGGAAAGGGGAGGGGAGGGAAGGAGAGAGGAGGGGAGGGGAGGAGAGGGGAAGGGAGAGGAGGGGAATGGAGAGGAGGAGAGGGAAGGGGAGGAGAGGACAGGAGAGGGGAGAGAGGGGATGGGAGGTAAGGGGAGGGGAGGGGAGGAGAGGGGAGGGGAAGAGAGGGGAGGAGAGGGGAGGGGAGGGGAGAGGAGAGGAGGAGAGGGGAGGAAAGGAGAGGAGAGGAGACAGGAGAGGAGAGGAGACAGGAGAGGAGAGGAGACAGGAGAGGAGGGGAGGGGAGGGGACGAAGGGAAGGAAAGGAAAAAGGGAAGAAGGGAAAGAGAGAAGGGAAGGAAGAAGGGAGGAAGGGAGGGGAGAGAGGGAGGGAGGGAGAGAGAGAGGATCATACCTTATACTCTAAAGGTATGGCATAAACAAACAACTCAATCAGACCAGTGGCAGGAGGTGCCAAGTCTGGAGACAGGGCTTCCCTAGGCACCAGCTGTTGGCAGCCCTGTGGCAATGCCTAATGCTGATCTGGTCTTGGCTGAGACAGTGTCTGCTGAATAACTAGGCTGACCCAGGAGCCAAGAGCAGCAGCCCTGCCGCTGAAGACGCCCCAGGGATCACTTCTGCTGACTCAAATCTTTCCTCAGGGATTTAGAAAACAAATGAAGCTCTGAGAAGTGGGGCCACTGGGCGTCTATGAGGAGAGAGATGCAACCCATCTCTCTGTTGTTTTCTTCTTATATGTAATGAATTCAGTCCAATCTGGGGGCCCAGCTGCAGGAGCCGTGCAGAACTAACTCCCTTGGAAGGAATTCCCCTGGTTGGGATAAGGGGGTATCCAGCAGGCCCAGAGAAACGAAAAGCTGAGGAAAAGGATAACAAGGAAGGAAAACTGCATTTAGGCATACATTTCTAAATGAAACACAGATGCGCACAGATTCCATGCCAGCTAGTCCGCTGTGGAAGAACAGGAGGAGCTCAAGGTAAATGACCAAGAAAATGACTCATCTGGGCAGGAATAAGGAAAGAGATCAAGTGTTCCTGAATTATTAGTAACTCAAAATTCCAGCCGCACGCAGCGGCTTCAAAGCGGCACTCTGCAAGTTCTGACCTCTGGTGAATGCCTGACCCAGCGATGACTTTGGGTAACCAGAGCCGGGATATTCTGGAGAATGTTTAACATGTCTAGCCCACATATATTTGTTCATTTTTTTAAAGATCTAGAAATATGTTAACTATTTCAGAAACTAAAGTAGATGTTTGAAGAAGAATTTCCACTGCTTGTCATTTCATTGCTACCTGAATAAGATATTTATTGAATGCTTATAGTACGAGAGGCAACAGGCCACATCCTGAGTACATTACAGATAGATAAGAAGTGGTTGACTCTTCTGCACACTTACAATGTACAAAGTATAGAGAAGATGCGAGCATGGAAGGGAGGAAAAGGATAAAGAAAAAATTGTGTAAGCCTTGAGAAGTCTAGTACACACCTCCACTCCTCATCATGACACGATCCAATACATTTTAAAGATCTATTCTTTTATTTTTAGTTATGTGCATTTGTGTCTGTGTGTAGATATGCACACATTTGAGCAGATGCCCACAGGAGCCTGAAGAGAGTGAAGAATCCAGTGCAGCTGGGGTTGGGGCTTGTGACCGCTGGGAACTGAACTAAGGTCTCTTTGGAAAGCAGGGAGCAGTCGTGACTGCTGAGTCATTTCTCCAGCTCAGCATCTACATTTTAACCAGCACCATTCAGACTTGCCTAAAGTCAATGTAAAAGGCAAAGTGAAGACACACTGTGTTGTCACGAATAGAGACACTGGATCAGGCTTGTTCCTGTACACATAGGTAGCATTTGTTCAAAGTGCAGATCACTCAGAAAAAGTATATTCTTTTCTTCTAGACTTTGGATAACATAAAGTCATGGTGAACTTTGCAATTGAAACTGTTTGCTTTGTATTTTGACATATATTTTTGTATTCCCATTGGGCAGCTCCCTTTAGACATGCCACTGGTAGACAGAGATTTGCTATTATGTATAACTGATACTTCCAGGACTTTGCTTACTTGAGGAATTCTTGCCTTGGGTCTTTATTAGCCTAGAGTTTCTGTTTTCTCAGAGTAACACTGGCAAAAGTGTGCATGACTGTCTGTCCAATTGCTTCTTCCTCAGCCAATTTCTCAAGTCACCTGGAGGAAGGCCTTGAACTTCACCTAGGGAGAAGCCGGTCAGCAGGCCTGGAAGGCAGGGACCAAGAATGGCAGCTTTCAATTGTGAACACAATGGAGATTCACAGTGCAGAGCTGCCATTGGGATGTCTTACCAAGAAACAGCTCAGTTTACAGTTCAGTCACATAGACTTGGGTTTTACTTCAAATCCCATCCTTCCCTATGGGATTCCATTGCCTGAAACCATGTGTTGTCTTCATTGAATGGAAGAATGATGACACTGAAAAGAGATGTGACACTCAGTCCCTCCCTTGTCATAAGACAGTTACAGGGTATTTGTAAGGATTAAGGGGACTGATCTAGGTCATACCCAAGAGCAAACTCAGGGTCCAAAAATCCCTTTCTGCAGAACACACATTATTGTATGTAGTCTTTGGCTAACTTGTGAATTAAAGAGTTCCGTAAGCTGAAGATGAAAAGCCACTGTTGTTGACAAACAATATACACCATTGTAGACAATAGTATATATATATATATGTGTGTGTGTGTGTGTGTGTGTGTGTGTGTGTGTGTGTAGGTGGGTGGGTAGGTGTCTGTGGGTGTGTATGTATATGTATATATGTGTGTATATGAATACAAATACATATATGTATACGTATATGTATGTATATCCCCAGTGCCCACCCAAACAAATATGTTATTAAGAATCTTCCTGGTGATAAAGCAAGGGACAAAGTATTCAAACACTCGAATGCTCTGCAACATAGGGCAGCCTCAAAATCATCCAAAGGGTCCCATTCCATGACTATCAAGAAAACCAGATCCAGTAAGACATAAACTAAAGGATTGCTTTGCTTAGGTTACAGTAATATTAAAGGAAAGCTCTTTTCTCTCACTCAAAGAACGCACTCCACCTCCAGGTAGAAATACACTTTTGTCTCCTCCCTTAAGAAGTTAATCCTGGTGGGTCAGCCAATCATCTGATCAAGAGACCAGCCCTCCAGAAGGTGGGTTTACCTTACACCCTGCTGAAGAGAAAGAGGCAGAATGATCCTTTAGTGAGATAATGCACCTTTCCTTCCCCGAATTCCTGCCGCGTGGCACAGTCCTTATAAGCCATCATGAGTCCTTACCCGGCCACATGAGTTGAGATTCTTCTCATCTCTCTTTTCTTTCTGATGATGAGCAGAGTCTAATTGTGCTTTCTTTGGTACCCTGAACTTTCCCATCTTTCTCTAAGGCTTCCTTGCTCTGTGTCCACCATGGAGTGGCCTCCTTGCCCTGTGTCCACCATGGGGGCTGACCTCTGCACGCTGAGGTCTGCAGCTTGCCTGTCCTACCTTCTTTTTTTTCCTTTTTTATTAGATATATTCTTTATTTACATTTCAAATGATTTCCCCTTTCCTGATACCTGCCCCTGAAAGTCCCATAAGCCATCTTCCCTCCCCCTGTTCCCCAATCAACCCCCTCCCACTTTCCTGTCCTGGTATTCCCCTACACTGCTACATCAAGCCTTTCCAGGACCAGGGGCCTCTCCTACCTTTAATGTCCAACAAGGCCATCCTCTGCTGCCTATGCGTCTGGAGCCATGGGTAACACCATGTGTACTATCTGGTTGATGGTTTTGTCCCTGGGAGCTCTGGGAGTACTGGGTGGCTCATATCATTGTTCCTCCTATGGCGCTGCAAACCCCTTCAGCTCCTTGGGTCCTTTCTCTAGCTCCTCCATTGGGGACCCTGTGCTCAGTTCAATGGTTGGCTGAGAGTGGCCTCCTCTGTATTCATCATGCACTAGCAGAGCCTTCTAGGTGACAGCTATATCTGGCTCCAGTCAGCAAGTACTTGTGGGCATCAATAATATGTCTGGGTTTTGTAACTGTATATGGGATGGATCACTAGGTGGGGTAGTCTCTGGATGATCTTTCCCTCAGTCTCTGCTCCACACTTTGTTTCTGTATCTCCTTCTGTGGGTATTTTGTTCCCCGTTCTAAGAAGGACCAGAGTATCCATACTTTGTTCTTCCTTCTTCTTGGGCATCATTTGAATTGTGAATTGTGTCTTGGGTATTCCAAACTTCTGGGCTAATATCTACTTATCAGTGAGTACATACCATGTGTGTTCTTTTGTGATTGGGTTACCTCACTTAGGATAATATTTTCCAGTTCCACCCATTTGCCTAAGAATTTCATGAGTTCATTGTTTTTAATAGCTGAGTAGTATTCCATTGTGTAAATATACCACATATTCTGTATCCATTCCTCCATTGAGGGACATCTGGGTTCTATCTTTTTCTATTATACTCTAATAAAATCACCCTGGAGCTTCTGATTGAATCTGTTTTATATTAATGAGACTAAGAACCCCAAGAGAGGACACACACACACACACACACACACACTTAGTTGGATGTAGTGACTAAGTGACCTATTGGTACTGGGAACATCAGGAAAAAAGCCACCATGAGCAATTTGCTCATGGGGGGTGGGGTGAGTAAGAAGTAGAGTAAATTTTAAAAAATCACTACACAGACATGGGGAAATGGACTAGAAGAAGTATATTAGTTAATGTATTTGTCTACATGTAAATTTGGATCCCTAAATTGAAGACAGACTTCCAATTTGACAGAGAGAGATACCAAAAGTCAAAATCAGAACAAAGAGAAAAAAGAAATAACAGTCAAGGTTTGTAGCTTTAAAGATAAGAGGCTAAAACTTGGACAGATTTGGAAGAATAAGACTTTTATAGAATTAAAAGAGAAATATCAAACTTTAAACCCCAAAACAAAAGTAAGTCTTTGATCTTTATTTAAATGAGGATCATTTCTGCAAACTTGACTCTGGTTCTCTCCATCCCTAATGTCTGGCATTCTCTGGCTTGAGAGAAAGAGGCAGCCATTCTGCCAACAGGCTAGTCTGCACATTACCACAAACTAGTAAAAGTCTCCTTAAATCGGTGAAAATATAAGTTTGCTTTGGGGATGAATTTAGCGTGGAAAATTCTCCCTAAGCCTAAGCAGTGGCAGTAAGCCCCTTGAGCTTCAGATTTATACTTTATTTCTGGGCAAATGCATTCATTTCCCATCAGCAAGATTCAGCTAATTCTTTCGTCTGTTCCTTATACATCACCTATCCTCACAGCCTCTTTGGAAGATCACTGACTTCAGAAACCCAAGAGCCTAACTCAGGCACCAACAACACTCAGTTCAAAAGAGGGTAGCATTCAAAACTGATCTGGAATGAATGAGGAATAAAGAGCTTTTCAGAGGAAGGCATGTTTCTCTCAGTAACCTTGACAGGGTTCTAGACCAAACGAGAGACAATAAAGTTTACATTCTAAATCAGTTTCTCATTCTCTACACCATTTGATATTTTAAACCAGACAAGTTTTTGTTATAAAGGATAGTCTTTGCATAATAGAACATTTAACAACATTGTGCTGGCCTCTATACTCACCATCGTTAGGTATTACAATAAAACTCACCTCTGGGCATTGGAAAATGTCTTTTGGTGGCCCCCAAAATGACCGTTGTTGAGAACTACTGGTCCAAACAGAGTGAGCAATAATGGTATCTAGGAATGAGAATACTGGGACACTATCCTTATAAAAATGAAAGCATTGTATGTGTGTGTATCTGTCTGCCTCTCTCTCTCTTTCTCTCTCTCTCTCTCTCTCTCTCTCTCTCTCTCTCTCTGTGTGTGTGTGTGTGTGTGTGTGTGTGTGTGTGTGTGTGTGTAAGGGGGGGTATAACAGTAGTAGTAGCAGAAGTTTAGAAATCTGTACAGTGTATTTTAATCATTTCCATACTCCCACCTCCAAACTTCTCCTAGAGACATACCCACTTCCCAAATAACTTTGTGTCTTTTTAAGTCTTATCAAGACCAATGTGTATAGCCTAAATATTCTTGGATGGGTGGTCTTCTATTCAAACATGGTCAATTTTTCAGAGCCTATACTCTTAGAGAAAACTGGCACTTTTCTTCTGGCAGCTAACAATTGCCAGTAGCTCTTCAGGCAGGGTGTGGAACATTTTGCTCACCCCCTCCCACCCGCATATGGGGGGTTTGGTCAACTATTTTAATAGCATCGCTTTATTGTAATGAACCCACCAGTGAAAATATCACACAACTAGATTAAGGTAGTCTATTCAAGTGAAAACTTGACCAGTCCCAAACTCTATGCGTCTCTGTGAACTTCTGAGCAGTTATAATGGCCACACTTAAGCCATGGCGATTCACCCAGGGTTTTACACTTTCACCACCCAAACAAACAAACAAACAAACAAAAAACAACAACAAAACCTGTAACTGTTTAAATCAGTAGAACAATTAGGTTTATATCCTTGTCCATGACTCATGTTCTCTGTCTAAGCTCTATCCTTCCTCATCACCTATATTCATGGTTTGCTTTCTAAATGTCATCCCATACCCATGCTTACAGCTGTTTGTATATGCTCATGAACATATTATAAGCTAGGATCCATATATGAGGGACAACATGCAGTTGTTGCTGTTGGGTTCTCTAAGTTTGGGTCACCTCATTGAATGCTACTTTATGAGAGGGGTTATGTAATCTGCCTGTGATGGAGAGCTTTCATTGTTAACTTAACACAACCTAGGATCACCAGGGAAGAAAACCTCAATGAGGAATTGTATACATCAGCTTGACCTATGATCATATCTATGATAGCTTGTATTAAGTTAATCAAGAAAAAAGACCACTGTGGGAAGCATTACTCCCTAGCAGAGGGATCCTGAATTGTATGAGGGGAGAGAAGTCAAGCTAAGAACAAGCAAGCAAACAGAGCATCTCTCTCTCTCTCTCTCTCTCTCTCTCTCTCTCTCTCTCTTTCTCTCTCTCTTTCTCTCTCTCCTCCCTCCTTCCCTGCCTGCCTCCTTTCTTCCCTCCCTCTCTTGACTATGGGTATGATATGATCAACTGTTTCAAGACTCTGATGCCTTGACTTCCCCACTAGGATGGACTATAACCCGGAACTATAATCTAGAACTCCCCCCCCCCAAGCTGCTTTTGCTCAGGCTGCTGTATTGTGGTCACAGAAGTGAAACTAGGACACTGCTTAAGCTATTTGGCTTGGTAGATTGCAAGTCCATGATTACCGATATTCTCATTAAAATAACTCCAACACTGCCAAATACACCAAACACCATCTTAATTTTCATTCCTGCAACAACCAGATAGAACCAATGTGCAGGTGACATAATGTTAGGAAATAAAGATCATTAACCAAAGATCATCAAAGCATCAAATCACCTTAGTCCAATGTTTTCTTCACCAAAGACATGCTTCTGATCACTTAATTATGTATTTTTAAAGCTAGCTGGACTCAGAGTCACTGACCATGTCCCTTAGATCTAGATACAACTCACTGCTTCTGAGAACATCTGACCAGAGGACGGATGACTCAGCACCAACACATTCCCACCGTAGAAAGAGACTTTGGGCATAGCTGACTGGAGGTGAGTCACTGGGAATAGACTCAAGCAGGATTTTCAAGAAGAAAATCTGTGTCTTACCAGGGCATGCAATGCGTTTTTCAATTATTCTATCAGATTGCATTCCAATCAAAAGCTACATTTTACAGAGACATAGGATAGAGTTCTACAACCATTCCATGTATGAACAAACCTACAGATTAGAGAAGAATAACAATGGGAAAGAAAAAGTCTATAACAAAGAGACGTGTTCCTGGGGAAGGTGAAACAGAGTCCTAAGGGGACGGAGTGCCCTCATGCTCATGTTTGACACTCAGAGGCTGCACCAGAGAAAACATTTCTGGCATAGTTTTAGACTTATTATGGCAAGTGGACCCTGCTGGGTCACACGGATAAGTTTGCAATCCAATAAAGAGTCAGAAATGCAGACGAAAAATACCCTGGGAAAGTTCCTCTGCTCATGGTAGAAGAGAACATTGAGCGCTGCCCTCTCCAGCCTATAATTAAGATGAAAGGCATGTTTCCCTCCAATTTGCCATCCAGTGGCATGGTGAACATTCCATCCTGGCTGCCGTGGCCCAATTCCTCTAATGCAACACATTTTTTTAAGGGAAGAAAAGGGGTGGTGAGGGGTTGGGGGGCTGGGGGGTTGGTAAAATACACATTTTTACTCCCGTAAGTGTTTCATAGGATGAGCTATTTCAGCTTCAACTATTTTTAGCTCAGTTAAAAGAAAATATTTTTGAATTGCTCATTTCTTACAGGAACTAAAACATAAGGCTGCCTGTCTTCAAAGTCTGGTTTGCTCCAGGTGCCCATTGGTTTTGTGGGTGCCAACATGTGATGGATCAGCCTCAGAAAGGTTGGACGATGGTAAGGTGGGTGCTCAGAAGCTCACAAGTTTCCTTCACCATCTTGGTATGTCAAAATCTGGCCAAGGATCCTTTGAGAAGATTGTTAAACTTCAGACCGCACTGGATTTAATGTAAAAATGGCATATCAACTGTCCTTTCCCATAACGGTACCTCCCTTTGTATCTCTCCTGAAACCAGAAAGCAGACCTGTACTGAGATCTTGACTTTTGTGCATGGGGGTTGCCAAAACACATCTTATACATGTGTATGTATAAACACATAATTTACAGAAGTATATACATATAATTTCTCAGATTTTTAAATACACAAACTTAACATATACATATGTATATAGCATATAAATTATATATATATAATTTATATATATATATATGAGAGAGAGAGAGGGAGATTACATTTATGGTGCTGATGTATTTTAATCTTCTAGAAAGCACATCAGTGGATTCCTAGGGTAACACCTTTTAAACTTTAGATTTATTCTATTATTTCATTTATGTATACTGGTCTATGTTTATACAAATGTGTGTGAGTGCGGTACTCATGGAGACCACAAGAGGGCATCAGATCCCCCAGAGCTGGAGTTACAGGTAGCCATGAGTTGCCTGACTTGGGTGCTGGGAACCAAACTCAAGTTATCATGTCAGGTTATCAATCAAGTTATCAAACTCAAGTCAGCAAGTGCCCCTAACTGCTGAGCCATCTCGTCAGCCTAGGTAGCTTATTTTTTAATATTTATTATTAAATATTAAAATTTAAAAATTTAAATACATTAAAATGTAAATAAAAATATTTAAATATTTCTTATTTAATATTTAAATAATATTTTTTATGTGTGTAGGTGTTTTGAATGCATATGTATACACCAAATGTACCTGCAAAGGTCAGCAGAAGAACTTGGATCTACTGGAACTGACGTTACAGTCAGTTGTAAGCAGCCATGTGGGTACTGAGAATAGAATTTGCATCCTAAGGAAGAGTAGTAGACAGTTCTCTTAAGCACTAAGCCATGTTTCCAGTGCAGACAAAAGCATTATTCAAAGGAAATTGTTTCACTCGTATACTGGCATGATATGAGATATTAATTCAGTATCATTGTTACTCTACAATGGTGGTATAATATGAAATCCCACAAGACAAACTATTCTACCCCCAAAGAAAGCATGTGTTAGAGGGCATCAAACTTATGCCTCTGAACAAAATAGGTTATTTCTATAGTAGCCACATTCCATCTCCTCAAGGAACACTGACATGCGTGAATAATTCCATAGTTTCAAATTTGCACATGAAAAACTGAACCACGCATGTTGAAGTCTGGACTTTGGTGGGAGGTTTGACGCCGGGGACTTGTCTACTACACACGTTAATGCCACCCTTACTGAGTGAAACCCACTAATACATCTCCCTGGCTCATCCAGAGCAGCACATCAATAGAAAGCCTAGAGCCTTCTACCCAACCATCCCTGCTTCATTATTGTGTGTTGAAGGTAACAGGCTGCATCTCCTCAGAGCACTACTTGCTGTCCAATCGCCTGCTGCACACAGACAGGGAACAACGAAAAC